>NW_017670605.1:163040-171358 GCF_001879085.1 Nicotiana attenuata
AAATCGAAATACTGATCTATCACTGTCCCAGAATAAGGTCGCAGCCTCTATGATTTGTTGTCCGGATGAATTTCCAAAAGAGAGGGTAAGTTTCCCAAATACTTGCAGACGAGAGTCCGATCACTGGAATGAAGGTCCTCCCACCAACTTAGCAACCTCGGGTGAATATTAGTTACCATGCCGAATCTGGGGATTTCGTGCCTCATTTCTGCAAAACAAAGTGTTAGTCCCTTAACCCACCGGACTCGACTATTTAAATCAATAATTGGCATAATGGAATTTAGTTCTCCAAATAAATGCACAGAACAATGGTGTTGTCCGTTTGGGTTCCAAGGGAACCCTGTGGACTTTGGACAAGGCTATCTTAAGGAGTCATTATGTGGACAGCATAACTGACTCGACTAGGTTTGACAGTGATGCATGAACAATTAAATAGAATAAGGTTTCTATGAGGTGCTAGACCGGTACCCTTGAGCAGACAACTAGAGAGGGAAAGGCACGGAACCGTCGACTGCACCGCTGATCGACTAGTTTTACCGCAAATATGCCTTTGCCAAATTTAGGGGGTAATAATATCGGAAGAGCGCAACAAACTCATCAAGCGTTGCTATAGTATTTGTTTGGCACGAGTGGAATATGATGTTGAAGATGCAATTACAAGAATGAAACAAATTGTCACGTATTTTCACGTTCATAATGATTACAATAATTGCTCAGAAATTACAACGGTATTGAAGGAAAGCAGTAAATGAAAGTGTTAAAGAAAAAGAAACAAAAAGACAAGTTAGTTTCGAATAAAGGTATTAAACAAAGCAATAAAGAAAACAATAAAGTCACATATAACATGAAGTGGTAAAAGCCTAAAGACATCCCCAGCAGAGTCGCCATGCTGTCGACGCCCCCTTTTTCTAAAGCGAAATCGGATTTACGATATTTGGGAAGACAACTCTATTCCCGTCTGGGAATTGGGTTTTGGAATTGAAGAGTCGCCACCTAATGATTAAGTGCATTAGGACACTAAGGGTTTTGAATTGGAAAACCAGAGTTCGGGTAAGGGCTAGAAATTTTCTCGAGGGGAAGGTGTTAGGCACCCCTCAAGATCCACTAGTGTGGTTCCCGGCCATGCTATGTTGTGACTTTAATGTAAACAAGTATACAAATAAATTTACACATAAGGGTTGCAAACAAGCATGTTAGAATCTATAATTTGTTTGAGGGAGAGTCTAAGTGCAAGAATTAGTCAAGACATGGAATAAACAAAGAAGAAAAAGTTAAAAGGAAAAGGAATAATGCAGTGAAAAAATTAAAGGGGAGTTTTGGGTAATTGAGAAGACAGAATTTATTGATACTAAACAAAGTAACATGAGGAAAGGGGTCCTAGGTTTATAAATCACATGGATCATCCACATAACACCGGTAGCCAATCGTACGCATAGTGTTATCGTATCATCTCCATGTCTACCCTTCCCAATTAATCGTGGAATGGTATCGCTACCTACAACGTGCTATTACCCGTCCCACCTATCAGTCCTGGAGGATTTTAGGACTACCAATCCTAAAGGGAGGAAGCTTGGCTTTTCAGAGGTTTAAAAGGATAAAATTCTAAGGCGACAATCAAAAACACATAATACACTTAATGGGGAGATAAAGCAATTAAAGGCTCAAGTAGGCCTCCTCATTTAGAGAAACAAATTGTTTAGCACGTCTTACACATACTGTTTAGGTCCTTGATTAAAATTAGCGTAGGAAGAATTGATCTACCATATATTTTCAGATAGGGAGTCCGAAGTAGTCCTGCTTAGATGTAGTTGCAGAAACGGACGATTGATTAATTATCTAACTATCTATCTGCGTTAAACAGGTTCTATATGCATGATATCTATTAGTTCAAAGACGGGGGAAGAACGAACTGATTGCAAAAATAATTTAAGTTACAGTATCGTAAGTTCTGCGAGCACTTTAAATGAATTACTACTGATTTTAAAGATGAGTGGGCAATTTCAGATTTTAATCGATTACTCCTATAGGCATGCTTTCTAGGTGTTACGAATCTTGTTATGCGGAGATCTTCTAAGCAGGTCATTGACATGATTGGTTTATTTTAGGGCCTGTAAGTGGAATTGCCTAATGACAAATGCACGTGCAAAAAAATGCAGGAAAAATCCTATAGGCATATTATCTACGTGATGTGCAGAATTTAAGCAGTGATTTATTGACATGGTATATATTGCGAAGTGAAAAAAAACCTATGAGCATAGTATCTATGTGAAGAATGCAGCATTTTAAAGTATTAATCCTATAGACATGTTTTCTATGTGAAAATGCAGAATTGAGAGAATATACACCCTATAGGCATGGTATCTACGTGAAAAGGCAGAATTGTGAAAGTATACACCCTATAGGCATGGTGTCTACCCCTTTGGCATGCATTCCATCCCATCCCTTTTCACTATACCCCAGTAGTTATTACAAGGTTCATTACAAATCTTATGACAGACCAAGTGAATCAAAAGAATAAATGAAAATACATCAGTGATTACATCTACATCTAATCAGCCTAATCCAGACTCAAAGTCTAATAATATGAGATAAACCAACTTCCAGGATCAAATTTTTCAAAGCCCTTCTCTTATTTGGGATATGTCAAAGTTCCAAGGAACTTCAAGAGTTCCAGGCAATGCTTACACCCCAAATATTATTGCAGAATAGATTATAGTGCAGTGTGGAAGGGCCAGCCCTCAAGTGTCCGAGTTCAAAGGGAACTCAAGGTCCCAAGGCAAGGCTCACAGGAGGGGGGCAGGACTTAAGGGCTTAGGAGTAAGTGTAAGTGCAATGAAAAGGAATTAGGGGGGGGGGGGGGGCAAGGCAGGCTGGTGGTCATGCCTAGCACCTGGGCTGCTGGCACACCCCTGACCAGCTTGTCAGCTTAAAAATTAGAGAGTTAGGACCCTTTGAGGGTCAAGTTCATCGATGGACAGCAATTTAGAGGCTGCCAGGCTATACCTTAACTCTATACACATAAGGGAATGGGGGTATGGGAGATTGAAAGAGGCTGGGATCCAAAGGACCCAGTCTTAATCCATGACAACAACTTTGTATGTTGCCATGTCTTAAACTTCAGCCCAAGCACATAAAGGGGAATGGGGATACGGATTCAGTGCAGTAACGGATAGCCAAACATAAATAATCATTTTAAAACCGAACTCTATAAAGCAGTAAATTAGGCATGGGCATAAAAGCTTGTAAGTAANGATATTTAGGGTTCCAGATGAACCCTAGAGATGAGAAAGGCTTCGAAAATACCCGATCTAAGTCGGATAATGTCATAAACAGGCTCAAAAGACCAAGAGCCACCGGAGCAAGGCCAGAGATGGCCGGAATCTTCGAATCAGTGAAGGCCTGGGTGAAGACCCTCGAGGTCTGGCCTCGATCCTTCGAACAACAGGCATGCAGGAGCCATAGGAGGTGGGTATAGGCTGTCCATGGCCTGAGAAGCCATGGACGCCGGTGAAAACATAGTGGAACAAGGTAGGGGAGGCTAAGGTTCTGGGGAGCCTTGAGAGAATTTGGGAGGTGAACAGAGTTCAAAGGCGGCACATCTGATAGAGTGAATTAGGGTTAAGGGGGTATGGGAATTAAAAAGGAAAGAACGGATCATGGCCGTTGATCAAAATAATCAACGGCTAGGATTAAAAGAGAAGCTGGGCGGGTCTGAAAACGGGTCGTGGGGTTTGGGTTAAAATTTGAAGTTGGGTCGTTTAATTAGGGTTGAATTGGGGGTTAAATTGAGGCTGTAATTGAAATAGAAATGGCTATGTGCTAAATAGCCAATTTTCCCCCTTTTATTTTATAAAAATAGTTAAAATGATTTTAAAGACAAATTAAAAGCACTAAACTAATTAATAATATATAAATATTGATCTAAAAATACTGGAAATGATTTTATAATTGTAAAATGTTGTTAATCGTAAGATAGGCTATAATTGCAATTATATGCAATTTAGCTTTAAAAATACCAAATAAATTTATAAAAATATGCAAAAATCACCTAAATTATATTTTGGTGTAAATACGAGGATAGAAATAAATTATTCACCAAAGTGATAATTTTGGGAAAAATTATTGGATTTTGTACTGCCAAAATAGACAATAATTGATTTTAAAAATCTTAAAAAATTGGGAAAAAATACCAAAACTCTTGGGCATGCTTATATATGCATACACATGCTATTTTGAAAGTATTTTGAGTGTAAAATACATAGTAAAAAATTGGGTATCAACAGCTGCCCCTCTTTACCCGAAAAGGATGAAAGAGTTGTCGGGTAAAGATATGATGGCCAATTTTGACCAAGAGAGATGACTTGCAAAGGTTTTGACCGAGCTCTGGTTTCTGAGCTGCCTACATATCCCTGGTTTTACAGGAATCAGGTCATGTGTAGTTCGGGGTACATCGACGGAGTACGCCGATGAAGGTTTTTGAAGAGACGAACGCAATATTTAGGTTAGGAAGGGTGGTCAGGGACTGATGGGTTGCGAGAACCGGAGCGAGATCGCTCCTGCTGTAATGGCCGTTGCCAGCTGATGTACCTGCAATTGAGTAATACAAGCATATCGTGCAGAATTTAAACGTGATGCAAGTTCCCGTTGGACCATGAATGCTGTCTTCGGACGGTTAGGATGACGTCCTGGGCCGTGAAGCGCATAATAAAGGATTCACATGCTATGAAATGATGTTCTCGGGCTATGAAAATGATGCCTCCGAACCATGATGCCTTTGAATAATGATATGCAGAAGACAAAAGCGGGGTCCTCAGGCCATGGCATGGCGTTCTCGGACTATGAAAATGGTGCCTCCGAACAATGACGCCTTTGGACAATTTGGCAATCTTTCAGCCCATGAAATGTAGGATTTGGCGATGTTTCAGCCGATGAAATGCAAGATTTGGCGATGTTTCAGCCGATGTAAAGAATAAATATAAATGGCGATATTTCAGCCGACATAGAAAATTTGAATAAAATTGGCGATGTTTCAGCCGACATAGAGATTTAAATATAGTTGGCGATGTTTCAGCCGATGTAAAGCATAAATAAAAGTGGCGATGTTTCAGCCGACATAGAGATTTAAATATAGTTGCCGATGTTTCAGCCGGTGCAAGGATTCAAATAGGGTTGGCGATATTTCAGCCGATGCAAAGATTTAAATAAAGTTGGCGATATTTCAGCCGGTGCAAGGATTCAAATAGAATTGGCAATATTTCAACCGATGCAAAGATTTAAATAAGTTGGCGATATTTTAGCCATGCAGAGATTTAAATAAAGTTGGCGATATTTCAGCCATGCAGGGTTTAAATAAAATTGGTGATATTTCAGCCATGTAGGATTTAAATAAAATTGGCGATATTTCAGCCGACTGGTGGAGACAATGCTTAGTCTCGGAAGGCAGAAAGGCAGCCTTATGCAATGCAAGAAAAATGCAGGATGGAGGTAGAGCTTAACCTCGGAAGGCAGAAAGGTGGCCTTATGCAATGCGTAGAAATGCAGGATGGAGGTAGTGCTTAACCTCGAAAGGCATAAAGGTAGCCTTATGCGATGCAGGAAATGCAGATGGAGGTAGAGCTTAACCTCGGAAGGTAGAAAGGTAGCCTTATGCAATGCGGAGAATGCAGATGGAGACAGTGCTTAGTCTCGGAAGGCAGAAAGGTAGCCTTATGCAATGCAAGAAAATGCAGATGGAGACAATGTTTAGTCTCGGAAGGTAGAAAAGTAGCCTTATGCAATGCAAGAAAAATGCAGATGGAGACAATGCTTAGTCTCGAAAGGCAGAAAAGTAGCCTTATGCAATGCAAGAAAATGCAGATGGAGACAATGCTTAGTCTCGAAAGGCAGAAAAGTAGCCTTATGCAAAAATGTAGGAATTAAAAGGGCGAATAGTAATGGAATCTCTTAGCTGGTAGATGATAGCTGATAGTTGGTTGCATCATTGTGGCTGCCGGGGATGTTGTGTACGGATAGCAATTGTAAATAAGTGATGATTCTGAGAAGTTGCATTCTTGAGAAAGTATGAGTGCATAAATACATCTAATGACGTTGCGAATTGAGTGCCTGCATCCAAAGAAAAATCGTGAGTTTTGTAAAAGGGGGAAGGTTAGTTCGTCTTCCGTGGCCTTTGATCGTCCTGCTTGACGTTGTGTATCATCGGGGTAGCGTTGCTAAACACAACAATTCGGATAATAGTCATGCATGATTTAGTAAAATAATGTAACATAAATACATAATTGAAAATAATAGTCTTCTTTTTTAGATGAACTGACGACTGCGACGTGGTTCAAGACATTGCAACCTCTCTTGCTCCGGAATTTTGAGGGTCCTCCTCAAAATTCTGCCCCAGTTTACTGGGCTGGTGCTTTCGATGGCTGTGTGCGACGAATGGTTGAAAATCAACTTCGGAATTTTTAGGGTCCTCCTAAAAATTCTGCCCCAGTTTCCAATGTCGGGGGAAATGAAAATTTTGTTGGATTGTGACCGAACCCATAGGGCTGCCTACGTATCCCCTCTTAAACAGGAATCAGGTCAGGCGTAGTTCAAATTCATCATATAGGAAAACATAAAGATTACACATAGTAGCGCTTGACTGCATCTGAGTTGATTGGCTTTGGCCAGACTTCTCCATCCATTTCTGCGAGTATGAGGGCTCCTCCGGTTAGAACCCGGTGAACCATGTATGGACCTTGCCAATTAGGAGAGAACTTTCCTTTGGCTTCATCTTGGTGCGGAAAAATCTTCTTCAGTACTAACTGCCCTGGCGCGAACTGTCTTGGCCTGACTCTCTTGTTGAAGGCTCTGGTCATTCTATTCTGATAGAGCTGACCATGGCAAACTACATTCAGTCTTTTCCCGTCTATAAGGGCTAATTGCTCATAGCGACTTTTTACCCATTCTGCATCTTCAAGTTCTGCTTCCTGCATAATTCTCAGGGAGGGAATCTCTACATCGGCTGGGATGACTGCCTCGGTGCCGTAAACCAACATATAAGGAGTTGCCCCAGTGATGTGCGGACGGTGGTACGGTATCCCAATAGAGCAAATGATAGCTTCTCATGCCACTGCTTGTGTTTTTCTATCATTTTCCTTAGTATCTTTTTGATGTTCTTGTTGGCTGCTTCTACAGCTCCATTCATCTGAGGTCTGTAGGCTGTAGAATTCTTGTGCTTGATCCTGAAGGTTTCGCACATTGCTTTCATCAGGTCACTGTTGAGATTGGAACCATTATCAGTGATGATTGACTCCGGGACTTCGAATCGGCAAATGATACGATCGCGGACAAAGTCTGCCACGACCTTCTTGGTCACTGCCTTATACGATGCTACTTCAACCCATTTGGTGAAGTAATCAATTGCCACTAGAATGAACCTGTGCCCGTTTGATGCGGCAGGCTCGATAGGTCCGATGACATCCATTCCCCAAGCGGCGAACGGCCATGCCATGGTGAGCTTGTTGCATTGAGCTCGTTAGGAGGCACCTTTATCATGTCTGCATGGATTTGGCAACGATGACATTTCCGAACATACTGGATGCAGTCTGTCTCCCTAGTCATCCAGAAATAACCAGCTCGGAGTATTTTCTTGGCTAAGACAAAACCATTCATATGCGGACCACAGGTCCCTGCATGAACTTCTTCCAACAACCTGGATGCTTCCATTGCTTCGACACATCTTAGCAGTCCCAAATCGGGAGTCCTCCTGTACAGGATTCCTCCGCTGTGAAAGAAGTGACTGGATAACCTCCGCAGTGTGCGCTTTTGAGTAGTGTTTGCAAGTTCTGGATACTCTCCTGTTGACAGATACTTCTTAATGTCATGAAACCATGGTTTTCCATCTGCTTCTTCCTCGACATGAGCACAGTAGGCGGGTTGATCCTGGATTTTTACTGGGATGGGATCAATGAAGTTCTTATTCGGATGTTGAATCATGGATGATAGAGTGGCCAATGCATCGGCGAACTCATTCTGTACTCTGGGAACATGCCAGAATTCTGTCTTTGTAAACCTCTTCCTCAATTCTTGTACGTGATGCAAATATGGGAGTATCTTGGAGTTCTTGGTTGCCCATTCTTCCCGAACCTGATGTATGAGCAAGTCGGAATCCCCAATCACTAATAACTCCTGAACGTTCATGTCACTGGCCAGTTTAAGCCCCAAGATGCAGGCTTCGTACTCGGCCATGTTGTTGGTGCACGGAAACCTGAGTTTGGCGGACACCGGATAATGCTGACCTGTTTCTGATACTAGAACTGCTTCTCTGCCAACGCCTTTAAAGTTTG
>NW_017670605.1:171700-201365 GCF_001879085.1 Nicotiana attenuata
GCTCCATCCAATACTGCAAGGTAGAGCAATAGAGGTCTACCTGGTTCGGGCAGAACCAAGACGGGCGGTGTTGACAGGTATTCCTTGATTCTGTCAAATGCTTTCTGGCAATCATCAGTCCATTTGGTAGCAGCGTCCTTCTTCAACATTTTAAAGATGGGTTCACAAATGACAGTGGACTGAGCTATGAACCGGCTAATATAGTTGAGTCTCCCCAGGAAACTCATAACCTCTTTCTTGTTCTTTGGAGGTGGTAATTCTTGAATGGCTTTGACCTTTGATGGATGCAGTTTTATTCCCCGTCGACTTATGATGAACCCAAGCAGTTTTCTGGCTGGAACCCCGAATGCACACTTGGCGGGATTCAGTTTCAAGTTGTACCTTCTCAATCTGTTGAAGAACTTTCTTAAATCCTCCATGTGGTCAGTGACTTTCTTGGATTTAATGATGACATCATCTACATACACCTCGATCTCCCTGTGTATCATGTCATGGAAAATAGTAGTCATGGCCCTCATGTAGGTGGCCCCAGCATTCTTTGATCCAAATGGCATCATCTTGTAATAATACATTCCCCACGGTGTAATGAAAGCTGTTTTCTCCGCGTCTTCTTCGTCCATCCATATCTGATGGTACCCAGCAAAACAATCGACGAATGACTGCAGCTCGTGCTTGGCGCAGTTGTCAATCAGGATGTGTATGTTCGGCAAGGGGAAGTCGTCTTTCGGACTAGCCCGATTGAGGTCCCGGTAGTCGACACAGACTCTGACCTTCCCATCCTTTTTTGTCACTAGCACAATGTTGGCTAACCATGTCGGGTACTCCACTATCCCGAGGACCTTGGCTTTGACTTGCTTGGTGACTTCCTCCTTGATTTTCAGACTCATGTCTGGCTTGAACTTTTTGAGCTTCTGCTTTACCGGCGGACACGTCGGATCTGTTGGCAGTTTGTGAGCTACGATAGATGTACTGAGACCGGTCATATCATCATATGACCAGGCAATTATGTCCTCATATTCTTTCAAGAACTCCGTGTACTCCTCCTTTTCTGATGGTGACAGGTGAACACTGATGCGCGTTTCCTTGACATTCTCTGTATCCCCCAGGTTGACGACCTCGGTTTCGTCCAAGTTAGACTTAGGCCTATTCTCAAAGTTTTCAACCTCGTTAACAACCTCTTCTGGTATATCATTCTCTTCTGAGTCTGTAACCGTTTGTTGCATTGTATCGTCGCATGTCAGATTCATCGTTTCATCAAGATAAGTAATAGTAATGCTGTGTAAAATAAAATAAATGATAGAGAAAAATAATAAGAGCGAGACTTATAAGAAACTGAAATAATTTGATAAATTCCGAAATCGTTTTGAACATCGGAGCTCTTTTCAAAATTTTAAAGATAATACTGAAGGGAAATCAACTAGCAGAAAAGTAAAAGATAATGCATAATGCTTTGTTCAGCCTTGCTACCCCGAAGCTCTCCGGGCCTTGGTGGTTCTGATGGACCAATTGTTGAGGCGCACTCCTCGGCTCACAGCTTGTATGGAAGGGCCTTCCTCCCCTTCCTCCTCGAGAATAACGTGACATTCCATATCGTTATCTTCCAAAAACAGGTTCTTCAGTGCGGCCAATGTTTCATCTTCCTCTGACCCATATAAGATGTCTGCCGGCTGGAAAGTCTGCTCCAGGCGGGGTATCGGGTGCTCCAGCGGATAGTAAGGGCCGCGCCATGGTGGCGACCAACCCTTGAATTCTTCCCAAGTATATCCATACCCTAACCCGAAAGTGGTGCCATGCTTCTTCAGTTTGATAGGCTTGGTGATTCCCTGGAGGTTCTTGCCGAGCCCTTTGCCAGGTTCATACCCGCTCCAGTTTAGTATACTCTCTATCTTGTTATCCCACCACTTATCTTTGTCCACGGCGTTGACTCGCTCAATCTGGTGGTAGGTTTCTCCTCCTAGTTTCCTTCTTCCTTCAATTGCTGGGATGGTTTGATGACTGTATATGGGGTTACTCCCGTCACCATGAATAATCACCTCTTGGTGATTCCACTCGAACTTCACTGCCTGGTGTAGGGTTGATGCTACAGCTCCAGCGGCGTGGATCCAAGGTCGTCCTAGTAGTAAGTTGTAGGATGCTGGGATGTCTATTACTTGAAAATCAACATCGAGCCAAGTTGGCCCCATTTGCAAACATAAACTAATTTCCACAATAGTGGACCTTTGGGAGCCATCAAAAGCTTTGACGTTGATAGCCCCATCCTTGATTTCATGCAGACTCTTCCCTAATGTTCTGAGGGTCACCAGTGGACAAATGTTGAGGCTGGACCCTCCGTCAATCAAAGTCCTGGTGATGAAATAGTCCTCGCATTGCACAGTGATGTGCAACGCTTTGTTGTGGCCTAAACCTTCAGGGGGCAACTCATCCTCGTGGAAAGTGATTTTATGACTCTCCAATACCTGCCCGACCATATTTGCCATCTCTCCTCCAGTTATATTGCTGGGTATGTATGCCTCGCTCAGTATCTTCATCAGGGCGTTCTTGTGTGTCTCGGAGCTTTGCAGTAGAGCTAGAATGGAGATCTGTGCTGGTGTTTTGTTTAATTGGTCGACAACTGAGTATTCTTTTGCCTGTATCTTCCGCCAGAGATCATCGGGCCCAGTTTCAATAGGCCGTTCAGAGGCCTGCTTACTTGATTAAACTAAGTGCTCCGGAGTATAAATTCTGCCAGTCCTAGTCATACCCTGCGCTGCAATTGCTTCTCCAGACCTAGTCTTTCCCTTCCTTCTTGCCTCGGCGGTGTAATCCCAAGGAATGGCCTGTGTATGGAATGACGTTACGGCTGACATTGCCACAGGAATGGGCACTCTTGTTTTTGGAGGCAACACAGCAACTTCAAATGGTACTTTCAGAGACCCAAACTCCACCTCAATTGGCTCTGCGGTCTTTGTGGATGACGGTGTTTCAAACTCGAGAGGCACGGACATGTTCACTTCAGCATCCCCAGAGGGCTGGATCTGGACTACGATTGGATTTAGTGTGACTGTTGGTTTCTTGGGCTCGTCACCTTCGGCAATTAATCCAATTGACCCTTTGGGGTCCCAATCATCTTCTACTTCGATCATATGCACACCACCACCCTTATGATCAGGCAAAGGATTGTTGCGAACATTAGGAGCAGGTTCCTTGGCCACGATGATTTTGTTGTCAATTAGAGCTTGGATTTTTCTTTCAGAGATCGGCACTTGTCAATGGTATGCCCTTTCATGCCGGAATGGTATGCACAGGTTCTGTTTGGATTGACCTATTGGGAAGGATTTTCTGGAGTTATGGCATGGATTGGGGTGACGTAACCGGCTGCTTTGAGTCTTTCATATAGTTGGTCGATTGGTTCGGCGATGGCGGTGTATTGCTTGGGAAGTCTACGGTCGAAATTAGGGCGTGGCCTGGGAAAGTTTTGGCGGGCGGGAGGGAGGTGATTGGTAGTGAGAAGGCTGGGCATTATAGGCTTGGTAGATGGGTGCGGGTTGGGAATATCTTGGTGAGGTAAGTTGATATGTGGGGGAGGGAGATGATTGGTAAGCAGGTGATGGAATTTGGTAAGAGGGCAGAGGTGTTTGGTAATTGGGGATGGGCTGGTATGTGAGAGGAGGTACCGGGTAGGCTTGGTATTTTACTAGGGACTTGGTTCTCTGTGCAACCATCACGGCACTCACGTCCTTTTTCTTGGACGTGCCACCAGACTGTAGAGCCTTGTTGGTAGCCTGCAATGCCTCAAAATTAGTGACCATGCCGCTCTTAATGCCTTCCTCAATCCTTTCTCCTAGCTTGATGATATCGGAGAATTTTTGGCCCTCTATCAACATTATCCTCTCTAATATTGCGGAACTTGAGCTCGGACGAAAAATCGGTTCATCTGTTCTTCTTCTAAGGCTGGCCTGACCTTAGCAGCCTCGGATCTCCATCGAGTGGCATACTCGCGGAATGTCTCAGTGGGTTTCTTTTTCAGATTCTGGATGTAGAAGATATCTGGTGCATTTTCTGTATTGAACCTGAACCTGTCCAGGAAATCAGACGCCATTCCAACCCAGCTCATCCACTTCTTGGGATCTTGGCTAATGTACCAAGATAGCGCATCGCCTTTCAAACTTCTCGTGAAGAGTTTCATGCGAATCTTTTCATCTCTTCCTACGCCGACCAGCTTATCATAGTATGTCCTCAGATGGACTCTGGGATCCCCCGAGCCGTCAAACATTTCGAACTTGGGAGGTTTGTACCCCTCGGGAAGTTCGACGTCTGGCTGAATGCAAAGATCCTCATAATTCAGCCCTTCAATACCTTTGTTTCCTTCAGCACCCTGGACTCGGCTAGTCAATTTCTTGAGCTCGGCGGCCAGGTTCCTGATGAGAGAGTCTTTGTCATCAGACTCCGGTGTGCTTGAAATAGGTTGAGTATATTGTGGTATGGTTTCCACATAGATGGGGGTGTGGTGGGGATGATCATTTGTGGAGTTTAGTGGTTCGGGAATGAGTAGTGGGGTGTTGTTCGAAGTGTGACATGTGTTGCAATTTTGATGGAGAGCGGGTTATATCTGTGCTTTCGGGATGTTCTGTGGAGGTATAGGATTTTGAGCATTGGGAAAGTTGACGTCTGGGGTAGTGAGGGAAAATGACAAGTTTGCCAAGTTTCGAACTTGGTCCAGTTCTTCTTGAAATTTCAGTAACTTCTGTTCGAGCTGAGCGGCACTTTCTTTGGATACCTGAATACCCTGAGGAACCTCTGTCCATTCAACCGAATTCTCCTTTCCAGCGTTGTTCAAATCTTCCATTTTTGCTTTGCTCCTATTTTTGATAGGACTTGGAGGAGGAGGAGGTGGAGGGCCCTTAGATCTTGTGGAGTAGGATGATGATGCCAGAATGCACGAACTAACCTTTTAGGGATGGGAATAAAAATAAAAGTAAAAATAACAAAAAGGTAACAAGTTAGTACGGATTCTGTAAAAATATTGCAATATTTAAACACATAGCATAAGAATGTAAATCGTGTCCTAAATTGGGTGCCTCGTTGTGCCCGAGTAGGCCTAGCGACAAGTTGACTTGGAGAACTTATAATGCTAAATGCCTTATTTTATTGATGAAAATAAGACGAATCCCAAAACGACACTAAAATTGCATAAAGTAAAAATGTCACTAATGGCCATTGGCCTTATTACATTTCAAAGCGGAAAAAAGAAAAGAAATTCCTGACTATTTGGTCCCAGAAAGACCTTCCCCAGACTCGGCATCTTTGGCTCCATCGAAGAACGTTACCAGCTCACGCAATCCTAGCAGCAGATAAGCCCTAGCCNATAATACTGCGGATCTTGAGCTCGGACAAAAAATCGGTTCATCTGCTCTTCCTCTAAGGCCGGCCTGACCTTAGCAGCCTCGGATCTCCATCGAGTAGCATACTCGCGGAATGTCTCAGTGGGTTTCTTTTTTAGATTCTGGATGTAGAAGATATCTGGTGCATTTTCTGTATTGAACCTGAACCTGTCCATGAAATCGGACGCCATTCCAACCCAGCTCGTCCACTTCTTGGGATCTTGGCTAATGTACCAAGATAGCGCATCGCCTTTCAAACTTCTCATGAAGAGTTTCATGCGAATCTTTTCATCTCTTCCTACGCCGACCAGCTTATCACAGTATGTCCTCAGATGGACTCTGGGATCCCCCGCGCCGTCAAACATTTCGAACTTGGGAGGTTTGTACCCCTCGGGAAGTTCGACGTCTGGCTGAATGCAAAGATCCTCATAATTCAGCCCTTCAATGCCTTTGTTTCCTTCAACGCCCTGGACTCGGCTAGTCAATTTCTTGAGCTCGGCTGCCAGGTTTTTGATGAGAGAGTCTTTGTCATCAGACTCTGGTGTGTTTGTAATGGGTTGAGTGTATTGTGGTAGGGTTTCCACATAGATGGGAGCGTGGTGGGGATAATCATTCAATGGTTCAGGGATGAGGAGTGGAGTGTTGTTGTGGCATGTGTTGCAATTTTGATGAGTAGCGGGTTGTTTCTGTGGCTTCGGGATGTTCTGTGGAGGCATGGGGTGTTGAAAGTTGATGTCGAGAGTAGTGAGGGAGAATGACAGACTCGCCAAGTTCCGAACTTGGTCTAGTTCTTCTTGAAATTTCAGTAACTTCTGTTCGAGCTGAGCGGCACTTTCTTTGGATACCTGAATACCCTGAGGATCCTCTACCTTTTCAACCGAATTCTCCTTTCTGGCGTTGTTCAAATCTTCCATTTTTGCTTTGCCCCTATTTTTGATAGGACTTGGAGGAGGAGGAGGTGGAGGGCCCTTAGATCTTGTGGAGTAGGATGACGATGCCAGAATGCACGAACTAACCTTTTAGGGAGGGGAATAAAAATTAAAGAAAAAAAAATAAAAAGGTAACAAGTTAGTATGGATTCTGTAAAAATATTGCAATATTTAAACACATAGCATAGGAATATAAATCCTGTCCTAAATTGGGTGCCTCGTTGTGCCTGAGGTAGGCCTAGCGACAAGTTGATTTGGAGAACTTATAATGCTAAATGCCTCATTTTATTGATAAAAATAAGACGAACCCCAAAACGACTCTAAAATTGCATAAAGTAAAAATGTCACTAATGGCCATTGGCCTTATTACATTTCAAAGCGGAAAAAAGAAAAGGAATTCTTGACTGGTCCCAGAAGGACCTTTCCCAGACTCGGCATCTTTGTCTCCATCGAAAAACGTCACCAGCTCACGCAATCCTAGCAGCAGATAAGCCCTAGCCAAATGTCCTCCTTCGTTTCCTTTGGTGTTTTGGCAATTCTCGATCCTATGGATGAATTTCCCTTCCAGCTATACTAAACCCCGCTCCAAATGCCCTAGGCGCTTGTTGGCTCTGATAGCCATATCCTTTCATTCCTCGATCAACTTTTGGTTTGCTTCTTGAATTTCCTGATGCTCACTCTCGCACTCCCTGATCCTTTTGCGCAACTGATTGTACTTAACCTGTATCTCAGCCCTTTCGTCGATGACCCTGTGACCTCGAACAGACCCGGGCTATCCTAACCCAGCATGATCTTCTTCTAGCCAGCCTGGATAGTATGAAGTGTAGCCGGCATGATATCTGTCAAGCTCTATGGAATCCCTTTCCAGGATGATCTTGTTGTTCCACATGTGTTGAGCTTGACATTTGTATGGGCTATCGTCATTTTGGAAATCAGCCCTGAAATGACTCATCTTCTCGACCTTTGGTACGACTTGCTTCCTCCCTGCCTGCCTCATGACTCGGAGAGGGACATAGGAATAAGTTCCCCTCAGACCAATGAGTATAAGGAATGGAGCGTCGCGAGAGCGGATGATGAACTCTCCAGTGGGGAACCATTCGAACATCCATTGCACCTTGTCTTCTTTCAAGTTTTCAAACAACTCTACCCATCCTCGAGCATCCCCCGGCTGAGCAAACATGTCAGGCATATAGTTCATTCTCTTGGGATGGTGAAAGGCTATATGATCATTCCACGGCCTTCGTGAAAGCTCTTGACGGTATTGACCCCTTTGGAGATGTTCTATAAGCCATAGTTGGAGTAGTAAGTTGCAACCCTCAAAGTGACTGGCTCCTCGCTGACAGTTCTCCAAAGCTCGGTAGATCTTAACAACAATCATGGGCACTATGCTGAAAGGCTGCCCTCCAATCCCTTCCATCAATGTCTTAGTGACCATGGCTAGTATGGTGTGGATCCTAGCCTTCTTCATAGGAAACACTATCATTCCCAAGAAGCAGAACATAAAGACGAAAACCCTCATGTGGATATGCCCCAATGATGTGAGGGCGAATTCATCTGGATAGGTGCGGTAGGATTTGCTATGGCCGTACCTCTCATACAGGTAGTTGAAAGGAATATAGGAATCCTTCAAACAAGTCAAGTCTGGATTTTTCTTCAACCCCATCATTTTGAAGAAACCCTTACCCTTGCGGTTTTTTGGCATGAGCAAACCCGGAGTCTCCCAAGGAATACCGGCTAAACCTCCTATTTCCTCGAGCAGAGGGGTCATTTCAAGGTCCACAAATCGAAATACTGATCTATCACTGTCCTAGAATAAGGTCACAGCCTCTATGATTTTGTTGTCCGGCTAAATTTCAAAAATAGAGGGTAAGTTTCCCAAATACTTGCGGACGAGAGTCCGGTCACTGGAATGAAGGTCCTCCAACCAACTTAGCAACCTCGGGTGAATATTGGTTACCATGCCGAATCTGGGGATTTCGTGCCTCATTTCTGCAAAACGAAGTGTTAGTTCCTTACCCCACCGGACTCGACTATTTAAATCAATAATTGGCATAATGGCATTTAGTTCTCCAAATTAATGCACAGAACAATAGTGTTGTCCGTTTGGGTTCCAGGGGAACCCAGTGGACTTTGGACAAGGCTATCTTAAGGAGTCATTATGTGGACAACATAACTGACTTGACTAGGTTTGACAGTGATGCATGAACAATTAAATAGAATAAGGTTTCTATGAGGTGCTAGACCGGTACCCTTGAGCGGACAACTCAAGAGGGAAAGGCACGGAACCGTCGACTGCACCGATGATCGACTAGTTTTACCGCAAATATGCCTTTGCCAAATTTAGGAGGTAATAATATCGGAAGAGCGCAACAACTCATCAAGCGTTGCTATGGTATTTGTTTGGCACGAGTGGAATATGATGTTGAAGATGCAATTACAAGAATGAAACTAATTGTCACGTATTTTCACGTTCATAATGATTACAATAATTGCTCAGAAATTAGAACGGTATTGAAGGAAAGCAGTAGCGTTAAAGAAAAAGAAACAAAAAGACAAGTTAGTTTCGAAAAAGGTATTAAACAAAGCAATAAAGAAAACAATAAATTCACATATAACATGAAGTGGTACAAGCGTAAAGATATCCCCAGCAGAGTCGCCATGCTGTCGGCGCCCCCCTTTTTCTAAAGCGAAATCTGGTTTACGACATTTGGGAGGACAACTATATTCCCGTTCGGGAATGGGTTTTGGAATCAGGGGTGGCTTGCTTTGGTTTTGGTGCATTTCATGTAACAGGCTTGTATGGTCCCGGAATATGGGTGTCCGACCCTTATGGACTAACGGGAAAAGTACAACCTGTAAATCCAGCGTGGGGCGTGGAAGGTTTTGATCCTTTTGTTCCAGGAGGAATAGCCTCTCATCATATTGCAGCAGGAACATTGGGCATATTAGCGGGCCTATTCCATCTTAGCGTCCGTCCGCCACAACATCTATACAAAGGATTGCGTATGGGAATAACTTTTTTGTTGACAAAAGAATAAACATCATTTCTATTCCAAGGTGGGGAGTTTCATTTTCCCCATCGACCTATTTGCAGAATTCCAGTAAAAAAAATTCTATATTTTCATTCTATTTCCATATCTATAGAAGAACGTATCTAAAAATCTTTAAGTGCATTAGTACACTAAGGGTTTTGAATTGGAAAACCAGAGTTCGGGTAAGGGCTAGAAATTATCTCGAGGGGAAGGTGTTAGGCACCCCTCAAGATCCAGTAGTGTGGTTCCCGGCCATGCTATGTTGTGACTTTAATGTAAACACGTATACATATAAATTTACACATAAGGGTTGCAAACGAGCATGTTGGAATCTATAATTTGTTTGAGGGAGAGTCTAAGTGCAAGAATTAGTCAAGACATGGAATAAACAAAGAAGAAAAAGTTAAAAGGAAAAGGAATAATGCAGTGAAAAAATTAAAGGGGAGTTTTGGGTAATTAAAAAGACAGAATTTATTGATACTAAACAAAGTAACATAAGGAAAGGGGTCCTAGGTTTATAAATCACATGGATCATCCACACAACACCAGTAACCAATCGTACACATAGTGTTATCGTGTGATCATCATCTCCATGTCTACCCTTCCCACCCCGTTAAGGTATTAATCGCGGAATGGTATCGCTACCTACAACGTGCTATTACCCGTCCCACATATCAGTCCTGGAGGCTTTTAGGACTACTAATCCTAAAGGGAGGAAGCTTGGCTTTTCAGAGGTTTAAAAGGATAAAATTCTAAGGCGACAATCAAAAACACATAATACACTTAATGGGGAGAAAAAGCATTTAAAGGCTCAAGTAGGCCTCCTCATTTAGAGAAACGAATTGTTTAGCAAGTCTTACACATACTGTTTAGGTCCTTGATTAAAATTAGCATAGGAATAATTGATCTACCACATATTTTCAGATAGGGAGTCCGAATTAGTCTTGCTTAGACGTAGTTGCAGAAAACTGACGATTGATTAATTATCAAACTATCTATCTGCATTAAACAGGGTCTATATGCATGATATCTATTAGTTCAAAGACGGGGGAAGAACGAACTGATTGCAAAAAAAAAAAAATTTAAGTTACAGTATCGTAAGTTCTGCGAGCACTTTAAACGAATTACTACTTATTTTAAAGATGAGTGGGCAATTTCAGATTTTAATCGATTACTCCTATAGGAATGCTTTCTAGGTGTTACGAATCTTGTTATTCGGAGATCTTCTAAGCAGGTCATTGACATGATTGATTTATTTTAGGCCCTATAAGCGGGTTGCCTAACGACAGATGCACGTGCAAAAAAATGCAGGAAAAATCCTATAGGCATATTATCTACGTGATGTGCAGAATTTTAGCAGTGATTTATTGACATGGTATATATTGCGAGCTGCAAAAAACCTGTGAGCATGGTACCTATGTGAATAATGCAGCATTTTAAAGTACTAATCCTATACACATGTTTTCTATGTGAAAATGCAGAATTGAGAGAATATACACCCTATAGGCATGGTATCTACGTGAAAATGCAGAATGGTGAAACTATACACCCTATAGGCATGGTGTCTACCCCTTTGGCATGCATTCCATCCCATCCCTTTTCACTATACCCCAGTAGTTAATACAAAGTTCATTACAAAGCTTATGACAGACCAAGTTAATCAAAAGAATAAATGAAAATACATCAGTATTACATCTACATCTAATCAGCCTAATCTAGACTCAAAGTGTAATAATATGAGATAAACCAACTTCCAGGATCGGATTTTTCAAAGCCTTTCTCTTATTTGGGATGTGTCAAAGTTCCAAGGAACTTCAAGAGTTCCAGGCAGTGCTTACTCCCCAAATATTATTGCAGAACAGATTATAGTACAGTGTGGAAGGGCCAGCCCTCAAGTGTCCAAGTTCAAAGGGAACTCAAGGTCCCAAGGCAAGGCTCATAGGAGGGGGACAGGACTTAAGGGCTTAGGAGTAAGTGTAAGTGCAATGAAAAGGAATTAGGGGGGAGCCAGGGCAGATTGGTGGTCATGCCTAGCACCCGGGCTGCTGGCACACCCCTGACCAGCTTGTCAGCTTAAAAATTAGAGAGTTAGGACCCTTTGAGGGTCAGGTTCAGCCATGGACAGCAATTTAGAGGCTGCCAGGCTATACCTTAACTCTATACACATAAGGGAATGGGGGTATGGGATATTGAAAGAGGCTGGGATCCAAAGGACCCAGTCTTAATCCATGACAACAACTTTGTATGTTGCCATGTCTTAAACTTCAGCCCAAGCACATAAAGGGGAATGGGGATAGGGATTCATTGCAGTAACAGATAGCCAAACAAAAATAATCATTTTAAAACTGAACTCTATAAAGGAGTAAATTAGGCATGGGCATAAAAGCTTGTAAGTAAACACGTTGGATTTTGATGCTTGAATCAAAAGTAGGACATACCAGTTCAGAAGAGCAAGTAGGAAGAAACAGTAGATTTAGGGAAGCCAAATTGCAATCAAGAAGCAAGAGTGTAAGTCTTAGAAGAGAGTTGTGATGAAAAAAATCGTGTGTGTGTTAATGAAAGAGCAGGGTATTTATAATTGCAAACAGGTGTAGCAAATAAGGCAAGAATCATAGTTTAGTAATAATTAAGGAACTATGTACCAATTAAAATCAATCAGCCTATAGACTTCCTTTAATTAAGGAGTCCAAATTCAAACGGTAATGGGCAGAAGTTATTTAAGGAAGGAAATCAAGTAAATACCTCGTGCAAGGTAGACAAATAAGGGTAGATACATGGTGGTACTTGATTTGTAAAACAAGGAAATGGAACCAGTAAAATAACCAGTAAAGAATCCCATTAAAAGCCTTGCTCGAGTCAGAAAAGAGGTAAAAGGAAAGTTTTAATTTAGGGGAAAATCAGTAGCAATCAAATAAGCAACATTAAAGGAATTCAGAATCAATTAACAGTTGGCAAGACCTTTGAAAGAGAAGCTCTCGTATAAAACACATAGACATGTCAAGCAAGAGGGTTTCAAAATCATACACGCAGAAAAGGTTCAAATTCAATTCATAAACTCGAAGTGAGTCTGAGAGTTCAAGGTTTCAAAGTAGAACCCTTGTCCAAACGTAAAACCAAATTCAGCCAAAGAAAACCCCCAAATCCTAGGGTTTTTAAACTCGAATTTGATACAGAGATGAAGAGGCAAACTATCGAGATGAGCTCAGAGACCTTTTCAGAGTCTCATGAGAAGCATACAAGCACAATAGCAAGTAGAACATAGGAACCAGTACAGGAAACAAGTTTCAAGAAAGCTTGAAAATTAAATGAGTTCAGGTAGTGTAAACTTAAAGAAACAGTCGATGAAACACATCTAGAAAGAATTCAGGCGAAGTCCGGTAAAGGCAAACAAAGGATCAAAACTCAGTAGGAAAATACAGTAGAGGAACACATAAGATAGACATGAGAGAGCATGGTGAAAAACCAGTATGAGATAGAACGGAGCATAATAAAATAAATTTCATAACAAGGCAAATATAAGAACACACGAAAGGCATGTGAGTCAGAAAAGAGCCAGTAAGAACATAGCAGGGATCGATTCACACCAAGAAAAGAGAAGAAGAAGAGTCAGAAACATTTTAAGGACTTTCCAGAAACCCTAATCGAAAAGAAGTGCTTTTTGAAAGAAAATCGAAAAAAAAGGTTTAAGAAACTNTATCCATACCCTAACCCGAAAGTGGTGCCATGCTTCTTCAGTTTGATAGGCTTGGTGATTCCTGGAGGTTCTTGCCGAGCCCTTTGCCAGGTTCATACCCGCTCCAGTTTAGTATACTCTCTATCTTGTCATCCCACCACTTATTTTTGTCCACGGCGTTGACTTGCTCAATCTGGTGGTAGGTTTCTCCTCCTAGTTTCCTTCTTCCTTCAATTGCTTGGATGGTTTGACGACTGTATATGGGGTTACTCCCGTCACCATAAATAATCACCTCTTGGTGATTCCACTCGAACTTCACTGCCTGGTGCAGGGTTGAGGCTACGGCTCCAGCGGCGTGGATCCAAGGTCGTCCTAGTAGTAAGTTGTAGGATGCTGGGATGTCTATTACTTGAAAATCAACATCGAACCAAGTTGGCCCCATTTGCAAACATAAACTGATTTCCCCAATAGTGGACCTTTGGGAGCCATCAAAAGCTTTGATGTTGATAGCCCCATCCTTGATTTCATGCAGACTCTTCCCTAATGTTCTGAGGGTCACCAGTGGACAAATGTTGAGGCTGGACCCTCCGTCAATCAAAGTCCTGGTGATGAAATAGTCCTCGCATTGCATAGTGATGTGCAACGCTTTGTTGTGGCCTAAACCTTCAGGGGGCAACTCATCCTCGTGGAAAGTGATTTTATGACTCTCCAATACCTGCCCGACCATGTTTGCCATCTCTCCTCCAGTTATATTGCTGGGTACGTATGCCTCGCTCAGTATCTTCATCAGGGCGTTCTTGTGTGTCTCGGAGCTTTGCAGTAGAGCTAGAATGGAGATCTGTGCTGGTGTTTTTTTTTATTGGTCGACAATTGAGTATTTTGTTGCCTGTATCTTCCGCCAGAGATCATCGGGCCCAGTTTTAATAGGCCGTCCAGAGGCCTGCTTACTTGATTCAACTAAGTGCTCAGGAGTACAAATTCGGCCACTCCTGGTCATACCCTGTGCTGCAATTGCTTCTCCAGACCTAGTCTTTCCTTTCCTTCTTGCCTTGGCGGTGTAATCCCAAGGAATGGCCTGTGTATGGAATGGCGTTACAGCTGACATTGCCACAGGAATGGGCACTCTCGTTTGGGAGGCAACACAGCAACTTCGAATGGTGCAGGTGCTTTTGGAGACCCAAACTCCACCTTAATTGGCTCTGCAGTCTTTATGGAGGACGATGTTTCAAAATCGAGAGGCACGGACATGTTTACTTCAGCATCCCCAGAGGGATGGATCTGGACTACGATTGGATTTAGTGTGACTGTTGGTTTCTTGGGCTCGTCACCTTTGGCAATTAATCCAATTGACCCTTTGGGGTCCCAATCATCTTCTACTTCGATCATATGCACACCACCACCCTTATGATCAGGCAAAGGATTGTTGCGAACATTAGGAGCAGGTTCCTTGGCCACGATGATTTTGTTGTCAATTAGAGCTTGGATTTTATCTTTCAGAGATTGGCACTCATCAATGGTATGCCCTTTCATGCCGGAATGGTATGCACAGGTTTTGTTTGGATTGACCCATTGGGAAGGATTTTCTGGAGTTATGGCAGGGATTGGGGTGACGTAACCGGCTGCTTTGAGTCTTTCATATTGCTTGGGAGGTCTACGGTCGAAGTTAGGGCGTGGCCTGGGGAAGTTTTGGCAGGCGGGGGGTGATTCGTAGTGAGCGTTATAGGCTTGGTAGAGAGGTGCAGTTTGGGAATATCTTGGTGAGGTAGGTTGATATGTGGGGGAGGGGATGATTGGTAAGCAGGAATTTGGTAAGTGGGCGGAGGTGCTTGGTAATTGGGGATAGGCTGGTATGTGAGAGGGGGTACCGGGTAGGCTTGGTATTTTACTAGGGACTTTGTTCTCTGTGCAACCATCACGGCACTCACGTCCTTTTTCTTGGACGCGCCACCAGATTGTAGGGCTTTGTTGGTAAGCTGTAGTGCTTCAAAATTAGTGACCATACCACTCTTAATGCCTTCCTCAATCCTTTCTCCTAGCTTGATGATATCGGAGAATTTCTGGCCCTCTATCAACATTAACCTCTCATAATACTGCGGATCTTGAGCTCGGACGAAAAATCGGTTCATCTGTTCTTCCTCTAAGGCCGGCCTGACCTTAGCAGCCTCGGATCTCCATCGAGTAGCATACTCGCGGAATGTCTCAGTGGGTTTCTTTTTCAGATTCTGGATGTAGAAGATATCTGGTGCATTTTCTGTATTGAACCTGAACCTGTCTATGAAATCGGACGCCATTCCAACCCAGCTCGTCCACTTCTTGGGATCTTGGCTAATGTACCAAGATAGCGCATCTCCTTTCAAACTTCTCATGAAGAGTTTCATGCGAATCTTCTCATCTCTTCCTACGCCGACCAGCTTATCACAGTATGTCCTCAGATGGACTTTGGGATCCCCCGAGCCGTCAAACATTTCGAACTTGGGAGGTTTGTACCCCTCGGGAAGTTCGACGTCTGGCTGAATGCAAAGATCCTCATAATTCAGCCCTTCAATGCCTTTGTTTCCTTCAACGCCCTGGACTCGGCTAGTCAATTTCTTGAGCTCGGCTTCCAGGTTTTTGATGAGAGAGTCTTTGTCATCAGACTCCGGTGTGCTTGTAATGGGTTGAGTGTATTGTGGTAGGGTTTCCACATAGATGGGAGCCTGGTGGGGATAATCATTCGATGGTTCAGGGATGAGGAGTGGAGTGTTGTTGTGGCATGTGTTGCAATTTTGATGAGTAGCGGGTTATTTCTGCGGCTTCGGGATGTTCTGTGGAGGCATGGGGTGTTGAAAGTTGCTGTCGGGAGTAGTGAGGGAGAATGACAGACTCGCCAAGTTCCGAACGTGGTCTAGTTCTTCTTGAAATTTCAGTAACTTCTGTTCGAGCTGAGCGGCACTTTCTTTGGATACCTGAATACCCTGAGGAACCTCTACCCTTTCAACCGAATTCTCCTTCCTAGGCGTTGTTCAAATCTTCCATTTTTGCTTTGCCCCTGTTTTTGATAGGACTTGGAGGAGGAGGAGGTGGAGGGCCCTTAGATCTTGTGGAGTAGGATGACAATGCCAGAATGCACGAACTAACCTTTTAGGGAGGGGAATAAAAATAAAAGTAAAAACAACAAAAAGGTAACAAGTTAGTACGGATTCTGTAAAAATATTGCAATATTTAAACACATAGCATAAGAATATAAATCGTGTCCTAAATTGGGTGCCTCGTTGTGCCCGAGGTAGGCCTAGCGACAAGTTGACTTGGAGAACTTATAATGCTAAATGCCTCATTTTATTGATGAAAATAAGACGAATCCCAAAACGACACTAAAATTGCATAAAGTAAAAATGTCACTAATGGCCATTGGCCTTATTACATTTCAAAGCGGAAAAAAGAAAAGGAACTCCTGACTATTTGGTCCCAGAAGGACCTTCCCCAGACTCAGCATCTTTGGCTCCATCGAACAACGTCACTAGCTCACGCAATCCTAGCAGCAGATAAGCCCTAGCCAAATGTCCTCCTTCATTTCCCTCGATGTTTTGGCAATTCTCGATCCTACGGATGAATTTCCCTTCCAACTCTACTAACCTTCTCTCCAAGTGCCCTAGGCGCTTGTTGGCTCTGACAGCCATATCCTTTCATTCCTCGATCAACTTTTGGTTTGCTTCTTGAATTTCCTGATGCTCACTCTGGCACTCCCTGATCCTTTTGCGCAACTGATTGTACTTAACGTGTATCTCAGCCCTTTCGTCGATGACCCTGTGACCTCGAACAGACCCGGGCTGTCCTAACCCAGCATGATCCTCTTCTAGCCAGCCTGGATAGTATGAAGTGTAGCCGACATGATATCTGTCAGGCTCTATGGAATCTCTTTCCAGGATGATCTTGTTGTTCCACATGTGTTGAGCTTGACATTTGTATGGGCTATCATCGTCTTGGAAATCAGCCCTGAGATGACTCATCTTCTCGACCTTTGGTACGACTTGCTTCCTCCCTGCCTGCCTCATGACTCGGAGAGGGACATAGGTATAAGTTCCGCTCAGACCAATGAGTATAAGGAATGGAGCGTCGCGAGAGCGGATGATGAACTCTCCAGTAGGGAACCATTCGAACATCCATTACACCTTGTCTTCTTTCAAGTTTTCAAACAACTCTACCCATCCTCGAGCATCCTCCGGCTGAGCAAACATGTCAGGCATATAGTTCATTCTCTTGGGATGGTGAAAGGCTATATGATCATTCCACGGCCTTCGCGGAAGCTCTTGACGGTATCGACCCTTTTGGAGATGTTCTATAAGCCAGAGTTAGAGTAGTAAGTTGCAACCCTCAAAATGACTGGCTCCTCGCTGACAGTTCTCCAAAGCTCGGTAGATCTCAGCAACAATCATGGGCAGTATGCTGAAAGGCTGCCCTCCAATCCCTTCCATCAATGTCTTGGTGACCATGGCTAGTCTGGTGTGGATCCTAGCCTTCTTCATAGGAAACACTATCATTCCCAAGAAGCAGAACATAAAGACGAAAACCCTCCTGTGGATATACCCCAATGATGTGAGGGCGAATTCATCTGGATAGGTGCGGTAGGATTTGCTATGGCCGTACCTCTCACACAGGTAGTCGAAAGGAACATAGGAATCCTTCAAACAAGTCAAGTCTGAATTTTTCTTCAACCCCATCATTTTGAAGAAACCCTTACCCTTGCGGTTTTCAGGCATGAGCAAACCCGGAGTCTCCCAAGGAATACCGGCTAAACCTCCTATTTCCTCGAGCAGAGGGGTCATTTCAAGGTCCCCAAATCGAAATACTGATCTATCACTGTCCCAGAATAAGGTCGCAGCCTCTATGATTTTGTTGTCCGGCTGAATTTCCAAAAGAGAGGGTAAGTTTCCCAAATACTTGCGGACGAGAGTCCGGTCACTGGAATGAAGGTCCTCCCACCAACTTAGCAACCTCGGGTGAATATTGGTTACCATGCCGAATCTGGGGATTTCGTGCCTCATTTTCTGCAAAACAAAGTGTTAGTCCCTCACCCCCGCTGGACTCAACTATTTAAATCAATAATTGGCATAAATAGCATTTAGTCCTCCAAATAAATGCACAGAATATGGTGTTGTTCGTTTGGGTCCCAGGGGAACCCAGTGGACTTTGGATAAGGCTATCTTAAAGAGTCATTATGTGGACAACATAACTGACTCGACTAGGTTTGACAGTGATGCATGTACAGTTAAATAGAATAAGGTTTCTATGGGGTGCTAGACCGGTACCCTTGAGCGGACAACTCAATAGGAAAAGGCACGGAACCGTCGACTGCACCGCTGATCGATTAGTTTTACCGCAAATATGCCTTTGCCAATTTTAGGGGGTAATAATATCGGAAGAGCGCAACAACTCATCAAGCGTTGCTATGGTATTTGTTTGGCACGAGTGGAATATGATGTTGAAGATGCAATTACAATAATGTAACAAATTGTCACGTATTTTCACGTTCATAATGATTACAATAATTGCTCAGAAATTACAACGGTATTGAAGGAAAGTAGTAAATGAAAGCGTTAAAGAAAAAGAAACAAAAAGACAAGTTAGTTTCGAATAAAGGTATTAAACAAAGCAATAAAGAAAACAATGAAGTCACATATAACATGAAGTGGTAAAAGCCTAAAGAATCCCCAGCAGAGTCGTCATGCTGTCGACGCCCCTTTTTCTAAAGCGAAATCGGATTTACGATATTTGGGAAGACAACTCTATTCCCGTTTGGGAATTGGGTTTTTGGAATTGAAGAGTCGCCACCTAATGATTAAGTGCATTAGGATACTAAGGGTTTTGAATTTGAAAACCAGAGTTCGGGTAAGGGCTAGAAATATTCTCGAGGGGAAGGTTTTAGGCACCCCTCAAGATCCACTAGTGTGGTTCCCGGCCATACTATGTTGTGACTTTAATGTAAACAGGTATACAAATAAATGTACACATAAGGGTTGCAAACAAGCATGTTGGAATCTATAATTTGTTTGAGGGAGAGTCTAAGTGCAAGAATTAGTCAAGACATTGAATAAACAAAGAAGAAAAAGTTAGAAGGAAAAGGAATAATGCAGTGAAAAAATTAAAGGGGAGTTTTGGGTAATTAAAAAGACAGAATTTATTGATACTAAACAAAGTAACATAAGGAAAGGGGTCCTAGGTTTATAAATCACATGGATCATCCACACAACACCGGTAACCAATCGTACGCATAGTGTTATCGTGTGATCATCATCTCCATGTCTACCCTTCCCACCCCATTAAGGTATTAATCGCGGAATGGTATCGCTACCTACAGTTTTCGATGAAAATCATTTGAAGATATTTTTCAATAGCTTCAATAGAGGCTCAATGTAAAAGAGAGTAAAATGATGAAATTTGCGAATAGCCCCTCGAGTGAAATATCACTCATATACGACCCCTCGGGCAAGCCTCACAGTCACTTGTATATAGCCCCTCGGGCATATCTCATATCACTCACTCAGGGTACCCGCGCTCACTGGGGGTGTGCAGACTCCGGAGGGCTCCTACAACCCAAGCGCTATAAGAAGCCACCTCGTGGCATAAATCAATCAGGCCCTCGGGCTCACATAATCATGAATAAATAACAACATGCTGCGGCTCGCGGCCCGATCCCATAATATCCTCACAAAAACAGGCCCTCGGCCTCACTCAATCATAAACCTCTCAAGCCACTCGGGCTATCCGTAAAAACAGGGTGCTCAACCCAAAATAACACTTTTATATGCATCAAAATAGGGTAATAAAGACTGAGTTATGAAATTAGTAAACATAGCATGACTGAGTATAGATTTTCAATCAAAACAGTGAGAGGATAATAAGAAAAAGCCCCTAAGGGTCCAAACAGCTCTAGCACAAGGCCCAAATATGGCATTCAGCCCAAATTATCGAAATTCTTTCTAAAACACATAAGTATCATATAGTTTCAATCAAATACGCAACTTTATAGTTACCACGGGGCGGACCAAGTCACAATCCCCAACGGTGCATGCCCACACGCCCGTCACCTAGCATGTACGTCACCTTGAAATAGTAAAGCGATGCGAAATCCGGGGTTTCATACCCTCAGGACTAGATTTACAATCATTACTTACCNAACTGGAATGCTGGCACACCCCTGACCAGCCGGTCAGCTTAAAAAATTAAAGAGTTAGGACCTTTTGAAGGTCAGGTTCAGCCCTGGGCAACAACTTGGATGCTGCCAGGCTATACCTTAACTCAATACACATAAGGGTATGGGAAATTGAAAGATGCTAGGATCCAAAGGACCCAATTTTAATCCATGACAATAACTTTGTATGTTGCCATGTCTTAAACTACAGCCCAAGCACATAAAGGGGGATGGGGATAGGGATTCATTGCAGCAACAGATAGCCAAACATAAGTAATTATTTTAAAACTGAACTCCATAAAGCAGTAAATTAGGCATGGGCATAAAAGCTTGTAAGTAAACACATTGGATTTTGATGCTTGAATCAAAAGTAGGACATACCAGTTCAGAAGAGCAAGTAGGAAGAAACAGTAGATTTAGGGAAGCCAAATTGCAATCAAGAAGCAAGAGTGTAAGTTTAGAAGAGAGTTGTGATGATTAAAAATCGTGTGTGTGTTAATGAAAGAGCAGGGTATTTATAATTGCAAACAGGTGTAGCAAATAAGGCAAGAATCATAGTTTAGTAATAATTAAGGAACTATGTACCAATTAAAATCAATCAGCCTATAGACTTCCTTTTATTAAGGAGTCCAAATTCAAACGGTAATGGGCAGAAGTTATTTAAGGAAGGAATCAAGTAAATACCTCGTGCAAGGTAGACAAATAAGGGTAAATACATGGTGGTACTTGATTTGTAAAACAAGGAAAGGGAACCAGTAAAGAATCTCATTGAAAGCCTTGCTCGAGTCAGAAAAGAGGTAAAAGGAAGTTTTAATTTAAGGAAAAATCAGTAACAATCAAATAAGCAACATTAAAGGAATTCAGAATCAATTAACAGTTGGCAAGACCTTTGAAAGAGAAGCTCTCGTATAAAACACATAGGCATGTCAAGCAAGAGGGTTTCAAAATCACAAATGCAGAAAAGGTTCGAATTCAATTCATAAACTCGAAGTGAGTCTGAGAGTTCAAGGTTTCAAAGTAGAACCCTTGCCCAAACGTAAAACCAAATTCAGCCAAAGAAAACCTCCAAATCCTAGGGTTTTTAAACTCGAATTTGATACAGAGATGAAGAGGCAAACTATCGAGGTGAGCTCAGAGACCTTTTCAGAATCTCATGAGAAGCATACAAGCACAATAGCAAGTAGAACATAGGAACCAGTACAGGAAACAAGTTTCAAGAAAGCTTGAAAATTAAATGAGTTCAGGTAGTGTAAACTTAAAGAAACAGTCGATGAAACACATCTAGAAAGAATTCAGGCGAAGTCCGGTAAAGGCAAACAAAGGATCAAAACTCAGTAGGAAAATACAGTAGAGGAACACATAAGATAGACATGAGAGAGCATGGTGAAAAACCAGTATGAGATAGAACGGAGCATAATAAAATAAATTTCATAAGAAGGCAAATATAAGAACACACGAAAGGCATGTGAGTTAGAAAAGAGCCAGTAAGAACATAGCAGGGATCGATTCACACCAAGAAAAGAGAAGAAGAAGAGTCAGAAACATTTTAAGGACTTTCCAGAAACCCTAATCGAAAAGAAGTGCTTTTTGAAAGAAAATAAAAAAAAAAGGTTTAAGAAACTTAAGCAACAGTGCAAACATGTAACAGATCTAAAATAATCGGAGAGAACCTCGATATTTAGGGTTCCAGATGAACCCTAGAGATGAGAAAGGCTTCAAAAATACCCGATCTAAGTCGAATAATGTCATAAATAGGCTCAAAAGACCAAGAGCCACCGGAGCAAGGCCAGAATCTTCGAATCAGTGAAGGCCTGGGTGAAGGGAAATAGACAACAAATTAATTTTAAAATAGACAACAAATTTGTTGTCTATTAAAATAGACAACAAATTGATTTTAAAAACCTTTAAAATAAGGGAAAGATACCAAAACTCTTGGGCATGCTTATATATGCATGTACATACTATTTTGAGAACATTTTGAGTATATAAAATACATAGGGAAAAATTGGGTATCAACAACCCCTAGCTGACTGTCCTCCATCCCTAGCTGACTGGGCGGATGGTGTAGTAACCGGTGCTGAAGTCGATGGCTGACTCCTCTGCTGAGGCGGACCCCTATGACGACGAGGACACTGCCTCCACATATGACCCAACTCTCCACACTCATAGCAACCTCCTGGTGCCGTTGACGGGGACTAAAGGGAACCCCTAGCACCAGGATGACTAGTAGAAGAACCTGTCATGGATGAGCCCTAAACTGATGGAGCACGGGACGAACTCTGGGCCGGGAGGGCACTAAGCGGGACGAACTCTGGGCCAGGAGGGCACTAAGTGATGAATGGCCTTGATGAGAACTGTGAGGACCATGCCTCAATGTTGCCCCACGGTGAACTAGGCGAGCTGTCTGAGCATGTCTGAATGGACGACCTCTGCCATGCTGAAACTGACCCCCATGAGGAGAACCCCCATAACTACCGGATCCACGAGGCCTCTTGGCTTCCCTCTCAATCGCTCCTAACGGAGAATCGACTTTATATCCCGAGCAATGTCAACAACCTCCTCAAAAGAAGCAACAAATACCCTCTCTCTAGTCATAAAAATTCGTAACTTATATGAGAGGCCATCTACGAACCTTCTGATCCTCTCCATGTCCGTGGGAACCAACTAGATAGCATGACGGGCTAACTTTGAGAACCTCATCTCATACTGCATCATAGTCATAGCATCCTGATACAACTGCTCGAACTGCCTGCGCAACTCCTTTATGCGAGACTGCGGCACATACTTCTCCAGAAAGAGAACGGAGAACTGCTGCCAGGTAAGGGGTGCTGCACCAACAGGCCTACGCCTCTCATAAGACTCCTACCAAGTAAAGGCAGCTCCAGAGAACTGAAAAGTAGTGAAGGAGACCCTACTAGTCTCCAGAATACCCGTTATACGTAGAATCCTCTAACACTTGTCCAAGAAAAACCCTGGGCATCCTCGCCCTCTGTACCACTAAAAGTCGGAGGCTGAAGTCTACCAAACCTCTCCAACCTACCCTGCTCGTCATCAGGCATGACTGGTACCATCTAATCCTGAGCAGGTGCAACCGACTAGGCTGGTGGTGCCTCCAGTATCTGCAGTCCCTGCACAACGTGCTCGGGTGCACGGGCGGTAGGAGTCTGAGTGCCTCCCCCGGCTGGGAAGTAGCTGCTGTAGTAGAAACAGCAACCGCCTAAGCAAGACTAATGCACACGGTCAAGATCTTAGCTAAGGTCTCCTGAAGACCTGGGATAACAATAGGCACAACCGGTGCCTGAGTTGGTCCTGCTGGAGCGTCCACAACTGGGACCTGATCATGTATTGGGGCGGCTGGTGGATCTGCAGGTGCTGCCCTAGCTGTTGTGCGGCTACACCCCTGCCCCTACTACGCCCTCGACCGCGACCTCGGCCTCTCGCAGCCCCAACTGGTGGTACTGGTGGCCGTCCGTCCTGACCGGTAGCACGTGTCCTCACCATCTGTGAGAGAATAGAGTAGCAGAAGTTTAGTTACCAGAATCAACAGATTCACACGATAAGAATTCAAGAATATGAAATTTTCCTAAAGGTTCTGCACCCTCTCGAAGATAAGTACAGATGTCTCCGTACCGATCCGCAAGACTCTACTAAACCTGCTCATGACCTGTGAGACCTATGTAGCCTAGGCTGTGATACCAACTTGTCACGACCATAATCTACCATGTCGTGATGGCACCTATCGTGGAACTAGGCAAGCCGACTCTTTACCAAAACAACCCGATATTTTAGTCTAAAGATTGATTCAAGCTATTTAATTAATAAAACTTCATAAGATAAATCTGAATAACAAAGTGCGGAAAGAAAAGCCCGACATCGGGGTGTCACTAGTCATAAGCATCTACTAAGAACTGTCTGATAAAACTAAGACTAATACAGTCTGGAAAACAACTAATAACATCAGAAGGAAGATAGGAGGGAGAAGAGCAGGGCTACGATCGCCATGCAGCTACCTTGCTAACTCCACAGATCCGCGATGGATGAAAATCAACACTCCCTAGCACGTCTAGCAACCCTTGGATCTGCACACAAGGTGCAGGGAGTAATGTGAGTACGCCATGTGATAAGAGTAAATAAAGACTATGCAATAGAAACACATAAAGTCCACATCATGAAATCTCAGAACGTTACAACATTTTTTCAAATCAGTACGTGAGTCAAATCATCTCGTTTAAAATCCAGTTTTCGATGAAAATCATTTGAAGATATTTTTCAATAGTTTCAACATAGGCTCAATGTAAAAGAGGGTAAAATGATGAAATTTGCAAACCGTCCCTCGGGCAAAACATCATTCATAAGCAGCCCCTCGGGCAGAACATCACTCATATACGACCCCTCAGGCAAGCCTCGTAGTCACTCGTATACAGCCCCTCGGGCATATCTCATATCACTCACTCAGGGTACCCGCGCTCACTGGGGGTGTTCATACTCCAGAAGGGCTCCTACAGCCCAAGCTCTATGACAAGCCACCTCGTGGCATAAATCAATCAGGCCCTCGGCCTCACATAATCATGAATCAGTAACAACATGCTGTGGCGCGCGGCCCGATCGTATAATATCCTAAAAAAGTAGGACCTCGACCTCACTCAGTTATAAACCTCTCAAGCCACTCGGGCCATCAGTAAAAATAGGGTGCTCAGCCCAAAATAACATTTTTATATGCATCAAAACGAGGTAATAAAGACTGAGTTATGAAATCAGTAAAAATAGCATGAGTGAGTATAGATTTTCAATCAAAACAATGAGAGGATAATAAGAGAAGGCCCCTAAGGGTCTAAACAGCTCTGGCACAAGGCCCAAATATGGCACTCATCCCAATTTATAGAAATTCTTTCTAAAACACATAAGTATCATATAGTTTCAGTCAAATTCGCACTTTTATAGTTGCTACGGGACGAACCAAGTCACAATCCCTGTTATACCCCCATTTTAACACGGGTCAAACTAGAGTATAACATATTGGTAATTCTAAAGGTTTAATTAATTAAAGAGAGTTGCCACCTAATTATTTTAACGGTGAATTAGGACACCAATTTTAGATATATAGTGCTTAAAGTTAACTATGTTTTATGGTCTACTTAACCTTAAAAATTATAGGTAAGGGTTCTAATTAATCATATAGGGAAGGTTGTTAAAGCACCCTATATGATCCGATAAATACAGTTAACCGGCCAAACTTAGATTAATTAATTGAAAACTCCGTGGCTTAGAAAAATTATTTGAAGAAAGAATGATTAACTAAATTAAACTAGGGACAACATACTAAGGAGACAGTAACTAATTCTATATTTTAAAAGACTCGAAATTTGAAAATCATTCTGAGCGTAGAATTTTGTTCAAAATAGAACAACTTATAAACTCCATATGGCACGAATTAATTTTGAAAGAAAATATTAAAACTTTGAAAAGATGGAAACTAACTTTTAGAGAAACGTTATATTCATTAAAACATTTCAAAGGGGTGATGGGTTTAAGAATCAGTTTTGATTTTAGTAAACCAATAGCTCAAAAAAAATCATTCATAAAGGAACAAGCTAAAGGGAAAAGTGCTCCTACGTTAAATGTGTTCCTACGCTAAACATTGTTTAAAGAAAAGCAATCCTCATTAAGAATATACTTGGCTGGAAATAAACTTCTTGATTCAAAAAAAAAAACTCCAACCTAACGATATTAGAAATGGGCTTTGACGAAAAGTTTTCAGCATTTTAATAAATTGACTTCTTTTAAAAATGTTAGAGGTATAGTATTAAGCTTAGTAGAAAATGTATTTGCCAATGGTAAATAGATGAAAAGGTTACTAAATTAGTGATGTTAAATACCTAAAGATTATATAAGTACTAGAGAACAAAGAACCTAGATGATTAAATCCACAGTTGAGATGCACACCAAACAAACAAATAAATCAACAATCATAAAATATTAGATACAATAGATAGTAAAAGAAAAGGATGCCATAGGCATCCCCAAGCATTAGGCTTGTTTTTCTTGATGCCTGATACACCTAAGGAAGATAATATGTGATGACTCTATGAGATGGCAGTGGTGGTAGCGTCGAGCCTCACTATGAGACTTCATTGCAAGAGTTTCGAATTAAGACTCCATTTGCTCCAAAGTGTACATGTAAAGAAAGAGAAAACTAAAGATTTAGTAAATAAGCCCTATACTATTATACATTATAAGGGCAATTAAAATGCACCACATTTAAAAAATGCATCAATTCACAATTCTTACTTCCAGACATTGTATATCACTACAACAAGGATAAAAAAATGTAAAAGAACAAAAATACGAGTTTTGATGCTTCAAGATAGCATGAAATTTTATAGCAGAAGGGATAGACAAGAACAGGTTAGCCATCAATATAGCATTTGGTTAGTGATTCCCTTCATATTTGTACTGCATCAAAATATTGAGGATTAGGAATGATATGCATTTTAAACTAATCTCTACACTATGTTTTCTAACAGGAGCACCTCAAGTAAAAGTTAAGGCATTTATCGAAGCAGAACATTATTCATAGATAGAGATCTTAACCATATAAAATAACTTTCTAATATCATGGCAACTAAAATCTACAAGTCAACGTGTGCATATATTTAACTTATAATCTCGACTAAGCAATCGAGTTATTCCTAAAATAAGGATCATAATGACGCAGACACTCAGTAAACAAGAGTAGTAAGTATTCTTCTTTCTTATGGTCTTTGAAATTCAACTAGGTTCCTAAAAAATTAATTTCTAGTTTACGATGAAAGACAAACTCATTCAATAGCGAGAAAATTTAAGGAAAAAGATAGAAGACCCTTTTAGTCATTCAGCTAATGAGATAGATTCCTTATGTAAAAGTTCCATCTTTATTCAAAGGGCTAAAATCAGTATTCACAAGTTCATCACATCACCTCTAAAGATATGCTTTTCTAGAGAAGAGTAAAAGAAGCAATCAAACTTATATCAATACCTTTAGTTGCTTAAATCCACGCCTCTAAAAATATGTATGAAAGAAGTCTTGAATCAAGGTATATAATTGTAAACATAAACATCAACTTCTATAGGTATGGCATCTAAACCTCCGAGGAAGGAAAATCTAAAGTCAAATTTTCTAACTCTCGAGGGCAAGAAAAACGAATACATTCATACTTTAACAAAATGCAACTTTTCAATGTTTAAAGGAGTAAGCAATAATTTATCATCTAAAGATTATCCTCTTAAAGCATACTCATTAAATAGATTGCTTACAGTCATGTATGAGCATTTACACTTCATAACAAAGAAGAGATCTCATTCCATACTCCGTAAGTTAAATTAAACACCTATGGACATGTTTATTGGTGTAACACGAAGTAAATCAAATCTTCACTTTGCAATGTTCATTTAGCTAAATCTGCTTTAAATGAACTGTTAGGAGTCCTAAGCATAATGTCTAAGTGAAAGGGCCCTCAATCACAATTACCAATGACAAAGTCTTTCTTAAGTTATAACATCTAAAAGAAAAGTATACAAAGAAAAATAGAGTATATTTTTAATGAGCATTTTATCAAATATCAGGCAGACATGTTTCAGTAACATATACCAGAACATAACCTTCTTAAAAAAAATTATTTCTAATAACTTTAGTCATAGGATCATTCCATCAAACTAAAGGTAAACAGAAATAAAAGCAAAACACCCATCTTTATAGTATTAAAACATGAAAGCCTAACTTAACATGTCTTGAAAAAATGTATCAAGTATTGAACATGCTCTAATCAGAACCAAAGGATAACGAAAGAGAAGATGCGGACCTTTTGCGGGGCAGCGAACTGAGGCGGGTATCTAAGGTGCACTATCAAACTCCGACCTCGGACTCGCTACCTTGAACCAACGTTAATCGGCAGGGAAAATAAATAGAAATGCTTCTGGTTTGGTTAAAAACCAATATGACTGAGAGATTTAAAGGAAATTTTGAGAGGTATGAATGGCGGCTAAACAAGGGTTAAAGGAGGGAGCTGAAGCTTGTGGGTTTTAAGAGAGGTGTAACGGCTCCAAAAGCTCTGCCCCAATATAGTCCAAATGCAAGTATTTATAGGTGAAGAAGTAGGGTTCATGCTCCTGATTTTGAAATTCAAATTTTTTAATTTCTGTCAACATACCCGTTTGAATCCGAACGTTGAATTTTGGACGGATTCACGTGATTTGCTCTGTTCTTACCCGAGTTGGTGAGATTTTTGACTGAGACATTAAAGATTCGCAGGGCATCGAGCACAAATGCGGAAGAGAAAAGAAAGAGATGTTATTTGCACAAAAAGGGTGCAGAATCTGCAAACGCTTGAAGGTTTTCTCAAAAGTTGTTTGGCATCTTGCTTTGACCAAAAATGCCTATGGCTACAAGGAAATCTCTGCCATAGAAAAGGAGGATAGAGAAAGAACAAGGAAATATTTGATTGTGGTAAATGAGGACAAAAGAGTGGGGTAGCGCGGGTCCTAGTGAACTTGGTGTTAGAATTGATGTTACAATTCAATATGATTAAATGTGAGAGTTTGGAATCCAAAGAGAGATATTAGAAAAGAGTCAAGACTTAGGCTATTATTTTGGGCTTAATTTAAGGATTTACTTGGGCTGGGGCGTAAGCTTGGCCGAACTGGGCCTATTCTTGATGGGCTCATTTGGGCGGGGTAGAATTTTATGGCATATTTCCTCCCTCCAATACATTTTCTTAATTTTCTACATCCCCGAATACACTGTACTAGCTATATTTTAAAATTATTTATAAGATATTATCCTACTATTAGTTATATTATTGAAATACTTTAAAAAACTTATAATTTTAAGTAAGTAAAATAATTATGAACTATTGCATGGCTATACTAATTAATTTAAAAGTATTATGATATTTATAGAGCATCACGTTAAAAAAATGTCAATTTTAATTAAATAGAGCAAAGATATACTTTATGCAAAGATGATAAGAATGATATTAAAATAATAATAATAACAACCATAATAATAATGACAATAATGATAATTATAAAACTAACTATAGTAGTAACAAATATTTCAATTTGTGTCGAAAATAATAAAATACCTATTTTTATATTATCGGTAATATTAGAAGCTTGAGGAAATAGTTTGGAGGAAAGGAGGGACAAAATTGGATGTCAACATCCCCAACGGTGCACGCCCACACGCCCGTCACCTAGCATGTGCGTCACCTTGAAATAGTAAAATGATGCAAAATCCGGGGTTTTATACCCTCAGGACTACATTTACAATCATTACATACCTAAAACCGATCAAATCCCTACTCCACGACGCGCTTGCCTCTGGAATTGTCCTCCAAACATCCCAAATATAACCAAAAGCAATACAATAAAATAAATATAGGCCAAGGAACCAGTTCCATACGAAAAACTATCAATTTAGACCAAAATTCACCCAAAACTGCCCCCCCCCCTCCCCCCGTTCCCCG
>NW_017670605.1:201385-227275 GCF_001879085.1 Nicotiana attenuata
TTCCCGGGCCCACATATCGGAATCCGACAAAAATTACAAAAATAGAAAACCCTTTCACTCACGAGTCTATACATACCAAATCCATCAAAATCCGACACCAAATGGTCCCTCAAATCCCCAAATCAAACTCTCCAATTTTCAAGCCCTAACCCCTCATTTTCATCCCTAATTTCTACTAAATACATGCTTAAACAACTGAAAATTACCATAATCACGAGTATTGGGATCAAGTAACTTACCTCAATGAAAACCCCCTTGATTCCCTCTTCAAAACTCTCCAAAAAGCTCAAAAATCCGAATAGAAATGGTGATGAATGACCAAAATTCCCGAAGTGTTCCTTGTATTCCTTCTGCCCAGGCATCTCGCACCTGCGGCCCATTTTACCACATTCTGCAACCGCACTTGCGGTCCAAGCGCCGCACCTGCGAAAATCACTTATCCACCGAAAATCGCTTCTGCTGTCAACTACTCGCACATGCAGTCTCGCAGGTGCGCTCCACCTTCCGCAACTGCGTTTCCTGCCTTCCTTAGCCTTGGTCGCTTCTGCGGCCCTTTCTTCTTCTGCGGGCCCGCATCTGCGGTCCCCACTCTCCATGTGCGGTTATAACAGCTGAATGAAATCTTCAGCATACCTCAAATTCCATCCTTGATCCGTCAACCACCCGAAATCAACCCAAGGCTCTTGGGACCTCTACCAAACATTCTAACAAGTCAAATATCAACATACGAACTTAGTCGAACCTTCAGAACACTCAAAACAACATCAAAACACCAAATCACCCTCGGATTCAAGCCTAAGAACTCCTAAACTTCCGAATTTCACAAACGACGCCAAAACCTACTAAATCACCTCCGAATGACCTGAAATTTTGCACACACGTCAAAAATGACACTACAAACCTACTCCAACTTCCGGAATTCCATTCTGACCCCGATATCAAAATTTCCACTGCCGACCGAAAAACGCCAAATTTCCAATTTTGCTAATTCAAGCATTATTCTACCACGGACCTCCAAGTCACATTCCGGTCGCGCTCTCAAGTCCAAAATCACCTGACGGAGCTAACCGAACCATCATTATTCACATCCGAGATTATTTACACATAAGTCAACATCCAATTGACTTTCCAGCTTAAACTTCTAAATAGGAGACTAAGTGTCTCATTCCACACCGAAACCACTCCGGGCCCGAACCAACCAACACGATACGATGAAATACAGATGAGGAACACAAAAGGAAGCAAAAATGGGGGAAACAGGGCTACAATTCACGAAACAACCAGCCGGATCGTTACAACTTGTTACCCCGTTTTTTATGAGAACTCTGGTTATTCAAATTTCTTAAATTATTTTCTGTTAAATGTTGGAAGTATTTTAAAAATATCGGCTTTCCTAGTACCATTTGCGTCCTGACAACCTTAATACACCTCATGTCTCACTCGATGCGTTTTAAAAGTAAAATTTTATTATGGATTATTTCGTTACATAGAAATTATTTGAAAATCATTGAAGGCGAAACTTTTTGATCTTACACTATTAAATAAAGTAAAAATTACGTGATACGTGAAACATATACACTATATTTACCGTTCGTAGATATACTTTCAGTAATTTTACTTATTTTAAATTGAAATAAGAGAGCAACAAGCTCATGTAGCTCACTTGGTTAGAGTACCCGCTTAGTTAGCGGAGGTCTTGAGTTTGACTCTCACTAAAAGTATTTTTTTGTATTTCTGTATATCACCTTTGTTGTATTCGTTAACAATCGATACATGTTGTATCCTTTGTATGCATTGTGAGCATGTAATTTTACCCTATGCGAAATTACTCCTAAAAATGCTCAAAATAGTTTTTAATTATTTTTGTAGAATAGGAAATTTTGTGTCATTCGCATCATTAAAAGCACCTTTAAAATCGCAAAAAATGGTCAAAAATATTTTATCTTTCATTCCATAGTATTCTAGGATTTTAGTCTCAGGATTTCATCATTTGTTAAATGCACTAGTCAATATATAAAAAATCAAAAATAATGCATTAGTTGCTTTTATCTTTTTTTTTTTACAATCTTAGGTTAATTAATTAATTCATTAGGTCGTTAGTCAATCATTAGGTAAAATAGATAAATAATTTGGCCATACAGATTGAAGTAAACTAAAATTAGAGTTTAAAGTGGCTAACATTGCAAAAATATAAAGAAGAAAAAGAAAAGGGGGTTCTTAGACTTTCACAATTGGGCTAAGCAAAATCGGACGGCCCAATTACTTTAGTTCCTCCACAAACCCATTCCCAAACCCGGTCCGTCCCTTTTTTAAAAACCAATCGGCGCCGTTCTTGTCACACCAAGTTTTGGCCGTCGATTTGAACTAATCAAACCCTCCCTTATAACTGTCTGAACCCGGCCCCAAACCCTAGAGATCCTCTCCACTTCCCCAATCTCCCTCACCTCTTTCATGCCCTATCAAAGCCGCCGCCGGAATCTCTTATGGCGGCGGCACCACTCTAAACACTACCAAATTAACATCAGACAACCTCCGTCTTCTCCTCTTTCCAAATATCCTAACCTCGCCCTCGGAAACCCACTAGAACTCGCCCAATATTAGATCTTAATTTCCAGAAAAACCCGAGTTCGTCCCCTCTCTAACTCTCAACGATTTGCTAGTCATTTTGGCTTACGTGAATCGATTGTTTTCGACAAGCAATCAATATACGTTAGTTTCGATTTATTTTGAAGCCACCAGAATCCGTTCGAACCTCATTGGTTGGCCATTTTCTCCTCCAGTGTGTGTTCCATTAGGTATACCAACATATCATTCTATCATATACTCATGTCTTATTTATTAATCAACATCTAATTGAAATTGTTTTGCTTGTTTAATTTAGTTTTTAATAGAATAGCTTAGTTCATGGATTAATTGTAGTCTTGCAGCCGGTCTGCTAATTACTTGTTTGCATGCTTAGATTAAATAATTAATTGCATAATCAGTAGTCCAATTACATGAAATTAGTTTAATTGCATAAATTGTAGGTTAATTGGTCCAGAAGTTGTTGGATATTGAAGTAGGTCATTGATTTAATTTCAGCATATTGTTTGTCTGTTTTTTTTCTTTTTGATCTGTTTGTTTCTTTGGTGTAGTTTATTTGTAGTTATTAGAAACTTAGGGGGGGGGGGGGGTAGGGGCTAAGGGAATATGAAACTTTAGAAATCCTGATCAGTTATGTAGGAACCTTCTAGAAGGGGTTAAAATGCACTAAAACAAGAGAATTAGGTCAGAAATTGGGTTTGAAAGGGGTAAAATACAAAAGTTAAAGAGTTCAAAAATAAGAAGAATATCTGAAAAGGGAATTTGTTAGAAAAAATGCTGAAAAATAGAAAGAATATATGAAAAAAGGACAACTGTCCAAATTTGTTAGAGAAAATATGCTCTTTTTCCTTATTTTTAGGGCTGAACATTCCTATATTTTGTGCATACTCACATTCTATATAAGACTCACTCACACACTCGTTTAAAAAGGTTGCCTGGATTTCTTTGAGAGAAGAAAACACACACTGTATTTTATGCATTTTTTCAGAAAATTCCTTTCTCTTATTTGCATGCACATTCTCACTCATATACTCATCTTCATTCACTGCATTCCTTATATAAGAGATTTGAAAAGAGAACCAATGTTCTGAAGAAGAATAGAAGAAGAACAATAGAGTTCTAGGTTAGTTGAGACTCCAAACAATTCAAAAGTTGTTAGCTATTTCGAAATTTGTAGTTTCTCTTGCATTTCTGGGTTCCAAAGGTGGATTTAGCTGCGTTTTCTACTGCTTTTCTTGTTGTTTCTCACTCGAACAAGTAGCTTGGGGATTCATAACCTTCTTTCCTGACCGTTATTTGGTCATTATTTGCTATTGCTCTCCTAGGTATGTCGAAATTCCGGTTGTAATTCCCCTTCGAATATAGAAATGGTAGAACTGAATGTTTGATTCCGTGTGTTCTTTGCATTGATTCACTTGATCTTATCACTTTCTTCTTTACTAGTGCTTGATTTTCGTGTTCGAACTGAATATTTGAAGCTAAGCGTATTTGTCAATTAGCTAGTTGAACTGAATAAATACTCTCATGTTTGAATATTTCGTGATATTATTTGACTGCTGCAGTTAGTACATTCATGAGGATGAGGTATAAATCCTGTTTACTGTTGACGTTTTTAACCTATGATGATGGAGTTTAAGTGTGGAATTCAAGTTGAAATCAAAGGCATGAAGAGTCATAAGTCAATTGTTTAGTTCCAAGTGTTGCTACCCATTTTAATTTTAGAAATAGAGAGTTTCAGTACGTAGAAGTGCTCATTTTAGTACTGTGTATAATTTGAAACGTTCATGTGTTAGGGTTTGTAACTAATTTTATTATTCTTGTGGTGTATGAAATGATTATGTGTTAAAAAATCCGTCGTTCGGTAATTGTTGGGCCTGATTTTAGGCCTGGCCCATGTCGTGACTTGAATCACAGGTTGGGGTACTAGGGGGGATTTGCATCTATACCCGCTTTTTGAATCACGTTTTAACTTGTGCCCGCTTTGCAAAAAAAATTGCAAGCGCCACTTTTTCGCGTAACTTCAGCATACAGGGCTGAAGTAGCAAAGGCAATCAAGCAAAACTTCAGGATTCTAGTAGACGGGACTGAAATAGCAAGTGTGCTGAAGTTTTTGTTTGTAATTATTGAACTTAAGCATAGTAGCTGAGGTTTTGTTCTCTATTTGCTAAAGTTTTTGTTTGTAATTGCTGAAGTTTTTGTTTTTGTAACTGGCGAACTTCAGCTCTGAAGTTTTTGTTTTTGTAACTGGCGAACTTCAGCTCTAGAGCTGAAGTTTTTGTTTTGTAATTGGCGAACTTTAGCTCTAGAGCTGAAGTTTTTGTTTTGTAACTGGCGAACTCTACGCTCTACGTAGCTCGTAGTTTAGTTTTTAGTTAACTAGGTCGGACCTTCTACGACTCTACGTAGCGTGTAAGGTTTAATTTTTAGTTTAACGTACGTCGGACTTTAACGTTCGTCTACGTAGCTGTAGTTTAGTTTTGTTACTAGGTCGGACTTACTCGCTCTAGTAGCTGAAGTTTAGTTTAGTTAACGTATCGGTACTTACTGACTCTACGTAGCTGTAGTTTAGTTTTGTACGTAGTGGACCTTACTACGCTCTCGTAGCGTCTAGTAGGTCGATTACGTTCGCGTTCCTTTCGTTTAAGTTCCTCCTATACGTTCTCGTCGTTACTTAGTTCCCTTAACCTGTTCTCGTTTACTTTAACGGTTTAATTGCTTGGTCGTACTGTTGTTTAGGTTCCGTAGTTGGGGTTAACGTAACGTCGTCCCGTACTAGTTGGTAACGTTCTAACTCGTTCCAGGTTAGTACTAATTTCCCGAGTTAAGGTTTTATGCTGGCATGTTGTTTTGGTCCAGTTGGGGTAACTAGTCCTCCCACTATTGGGAATTCCATCTCAGTGATATTCCAGTAGTCCATGCTCTTGGTTGTTCATCTAATGATGCATGAATTGCATCTGATGTCTACTGTTCAAGTATTTGATGCAAAGAAAGACTTTCAAGGAGTAGGAATTGATAACTTGTAAAGAAAACAAGAGAAGGTAACATTTAAGAGTACACCAAGACAGAGAACTTGTCCCCTTCTTTGACGAAATTCACCTCCCCACCTAGTTTCATGAACCCTACTTTTGGAAAAAGAAAAGATAAAACTTTGAGGAGGAGAAAGGGGGTTGAAGTTATTTAAAAAGTGGGTACAAGTTAAAACTTTTTAAAAAAATGGGTATAGGTTAAATGGGGGCGACCAAATAGGGCACCCCGTGTAATTTTTACGGGTACTAGGCTCCATTATGGAGAGCCCAGAAAAGTTCGCCCTTTTGCCCAGTTATTTCACTAGTCTTGGTAATTTAAAATTATAACTCATGGCTTTTGAACTTCCACCAATAACCTTGAACTCTAGGAAATTAGATAATTCATGAATCTGCGTAGAATGCTTTAGGAGCGTTCTAATCTATTATCATGATTGTGTACACGTTCCCATGTGCTGGTAAGTGCCTAGCCTAACCTCTACGAAATAGTGACGAGGCTAGGACCAGACCACCAAATAAACCTGTACAGTTAAATCATATACAGCGGGAAATAAAAGGCAGAAATTTTACAATTTAAAAGTAAGAAGGGGGAAAAGAGACATGCTGCGGGGATATCAAGTAACAACATGAAACAAATAAATAACAGTAAAGAACACCGTAACTCAAATATCAACAATAACCAGGAAATCAAACAAGTGCACGGCATCAACCTTTCGTGCCTTTACCCTCGTCCTCACCAAATATCAATATAATTGGCACGGCATCATCTTTCGTGCTTTTACCTCACATAAACATGGCACAGAATGATCCTTCGTGCATAATCACTCATATAAAGGCACGGAATGGTACATCGTGCGGCACGACATCACCCTTCGTGCATTTAACACTCTCTCACAAAAACAATGCACGACATCAACCTTCGTGCTTTAACACTCTCTCACCAAAACAATGCACGACATCACCCTTCGTGCTTTAACACTCTTCCTCACCCAAACAACAATCACAAACAGTAAGGGCAAGAAAATAAATGAAATCACAATAAAATCACAATGAAGATCCCGGCAAGGGAACAATACCAAGAGAAACAACATCCCAGCAAGGGACAATATTAAAAGCAACAACATCCCGGCAAGGGAACAATATTAAAAGCAACAACATCCCGGCAAGGGAGACAATATCATAATCCTCTTCTCTTTTTCACATTTACTTCACAACTCAATTTACAACTTGAGCCAACGCTCTACTATGCTCAATTACCAATGATACTTTCACAATTCGATTCACAACTTGAGCCAACGCTCTACAATATTCAAATACCCATGATACTTTCACAAATCAATTCACAACTTGAGCCAACGCTCTTTAATGTTCAATTACTCAATACTTCTATAAGCCTTGTTCAACAATGGTAATATCACATAAGGCATGAACAATACAAAACGGAGTCATATTAATCATAGTATAAGACTCACGGGCATGCTTGACACCAAGGTATAGATACTCGCCACCATGCCTATACGTCGTACCCAACAATTAACACATAGCAAATAGGACACGACTCCTAATCCCTCAAGTAAGGTTAGACCAAACACTTACCTCGATGCCACGAACACAATTCAAGCCTCAACTACCGCTTTACCTCATGATTCCACCACCAATTCGCTCGTATCTAGCTACAAGTTACTTAACTATATCAATAAATGCTAAATGGATTAATGCTAATGCATGAAAATAGATTTTCTAGAGTTCTTCCCAAAAATTCAAAAATCGACCCCGGTCACACATGGTCAAAACCCGAGGTTCGAATAAAAATTCGATTACCCATTCACCCACGAACTCTAATATATAATTTATTTTGAAATCGGACCTCAAATCGAGGTCCAAATTCCCAAAATTTGAAAAGCCTAGGTTCTACCTAAAACACCCAATTTCCCCCAAGAAAACCCGTGATTTTGAGTTGAAATCATGTGAAAAGATGCTAAAGATTGAAGAAAACGAGTTAGAAACGACTTACAATCGATTTGGAGAAGAACTTTTCTTTGGAAAATCGCCCAAGAGAGTTTATGTTTTTAGAAGATTTGAAAAATGGCTGAAAATACGTCTAAGTGTCAATTAACTGGTCTCTGATGTCGCAGTTGTGACCAGGGTTCGCAATTGCGAACCCTTCAGACCCTTCTAAAATTGCATTTGCGAACAGGGGTTCACATTTGTGAACCCTGAGGATCACTATACTCTTCGCATTTGCGATGCTGCCGTCGCATTTGCGATATCGCAACTGCGATAAATGCATCACATTTGCAACCAAGGCAGCCTAGGCCATAGTTCGCAGTTGCGATACAGTGTTAGCATTTGCGAGCCAGGCTTCGCAAATGTGAAGCCTACAGACCTGCAACACACCAGCAATTCCTAGGTGCAAATTTCACTCCGTGGCCTATCCAAAACTCACCCGAGCCCTCGGGGCTCCAAACCAAACATGCACACTAACCCAAAAACATCATACGGACTTGCTCGTGCTTCAAATCACCAAAATAACATCAACAACTATGAATTTAGCATCAAAATCAAGAAAATCTCAAGAACTTTCAAAGTTTCAAATTTTACAACTAAGGTTCTGAATCACGTCATATGACCTCCGTTTCTTACCAAATTTTACAGGCTCAACTTAAATCACATATAAGACCTGTACTATGCTCCGGAACCAAAATACGGTCCCGATACCATCAAATTTCAAACACATTTCATTTCCAAAAACTCATAAATATTCTAGAAAACAATTTTCTTTAAAAATTCATTTCTCGGGCTTGGGACCTCGGAATTCGATTCCGGGCATACGCCCAAGTCCCATATTTTCCTACGGACCCTGGGGGACCGTCAAATCATGGCTTCGGGTCCGTTTACCTAAAATATTGACCAAAGTCAACTTAAATTTATTTTAAAAGCAAAATTTATTATTTTTCGTAGATTTTCACATAATGGCTTTTCGGATACATGCCCGGACTGCGCACGCAAATCGAGGTGAGACAAAAAGGATGTTTTAAGGCCTTAGATTACAGAATTTACTTTCAAAATGAGTGATGACTTTTTGGGTCATCACATCCTCCACCTCTAAAACAACCATTCGTCCTCGAACGGACATAAGAAGGAAGTACCTGATTCAGAGAAAAGATGGGGGTATCGGCTCCGCATATCGGACTCGAACTCCCAGGTCGATGCCTCAGCAGGCTGACCTCTCCACTGAACATGAACAGAAGAGACACTCTTCGATCTCAACTTATGAACCTGCCGGTCTAGAATAGCTACCGGCTCCTCCTCATAGGACAAGTCCTTGTCCAACTGGACAGTGCTGAAGTCTAACATGTGGGATGGATCGCTGTGATACTTCCGAAGCATGGACACGTGAAACACTGGATGCACGGCTGATAAGCTCGGCGGCAACGCAAGTCTGTAAGCCACCTCCCCCACTCGATCAAGAATCTCAAACGGGCCAATAAACCTAGGGCTAAGCTTGCCCCTCTTACCAAATCTCATCATGCCCTTCATAGGCGACACCTGAAGCAACACCCGCTTACCGACCATGAATGCCAAATCACGAACCTTACGGTGGGCTTAACTCTTTTGCCTGGACTGAGCTGTACAAAGCCTATCCTGAATGATCTTGACCTTGTCCAAGGCATCTTGTACTAGATCCGTACCCAACAACCGAGCCTCTCCCGGCTCAAACCACCCAACCGCCGACCGACACCGCCTACCATATAAAGCCTCGTAAGGAGCCATCTGAATGCTCGACTGGTAGCTGTTGTTGTAGGCAAACTCTACTAGAGGCAAAAACTGGTCCCACGAGCCTCCAAACTCAATGACACAAGCTCAGAGCATATCCTCCAAAATCTTAACGGTACGCTCGGACTGCCCGTCCGTCTGAGGATGAAATGGTGTGCTCAACTCGACTAGTGTGCCCAACTCACGCTGAACTTCCCTCCAGAAATGCAAGGTAAACTGCGTTCCTCGATCAGAAATGATAGACACGGGCACACCATGAAGACGAACAATCTCCCGGATATAGATCTCAGCTAACCTCTCAGAAGAATAGGAGACTGCCACAGGGATAAAATGTGCTGACTTGGTCAGCCTAACCCATACTGCGTCGAACTTCTTCTGAGTCCGTGGGAGTCCAACAATAAAGTCCATAGTGATACGCTCCCACTTCCACTCAGGAATCTCAATCTTCTGGAACAAACCGGCAGGTCTCTGATGCTCGTACTTCACCTGCTGACAATTCAAACGCCGAGCTACATATGCAACAATATCCTTCTTCATCCTCCTCCACCAATAATGTTGCCGCAGATCCTGATACATCTTAGTGACGCCCGGATGAATAGAGTACCGGGAACTATGGGCCTCCTCTAGAATCAACTCTCGAAATCCATCCATATTAGGCACACAAATACGACCCTGCATCCTCAAAACTCCATTATCTCCCACTGTGACCTGCTTGGCACCACCGTGCTGCACCGTGTCCTTTAGGACACACAAATGGGGATCCTCATACTGCCGATCTCGAATGCGCTCCAATAATAAAGAACGAGCGACTGTGCAAGCTAACACACGGATGGGCTCGGAGACATCCAACCTCACGAACTGATTGGACAAAGCCTGAATATCCAAAGCAAGCGGCCTCTCACCGACCGGAATATATGCAAGACTTCCCATGCTGGCTGACTTCCTACTCAAAGCATCGGCCACCACATTGGCCTTCCTCGGATGATACAAGATGGTGATATCATAGTCTTTCAGTAGCTCCAACCACCTTCTCTGCCTCAGGTTTAGCTCCTTCTGCTTGAACAAGTATTGCAAACTCTTGTGATCCGTGAACACCTCACATGACACGCCATATAAATAGTGCCTCCAAATCTTCAGCGCGTGAACAATGGCTGCTAACTCCAAATCATAGACTGGATAGTTCTTCTCATGAATCTTCAACTGACGTGAAGCATAGGCAATGACCTTTCCATCCTGCATCAAGACCGCACCAAGTCCAATACGAGATGCATCACAATAAACTGTATACGACCCTGAACCTGTGGGCAAAACCAACATAGGCGCCGTAGTCAAAGCTGTCTTGAGCTTCTGAAAGCTCACCTCACACTCTTCCGACCACTTGAACTGGCACCCTTCTGGGTCAACCTGGTCATCGGAGCTGCAATAGATGAAAACCCTTCCACAAACCGACGGTAATAGCCTGCCAAACCCAAGAAACTCCAGATCTCTATAGCTGATGTGGGTCGAGGCCAGTTCTTGACTGCCTCTATCTTCTTCGGATCCACCTGAATACCCTCCGCTGAAACAACGTGACCCAAGAATGCAACTGAACTCAACCAGAACTCACACTTCGAAAACTTAGCATATAACTGACTATCTCTTAGAGTCTAAAGAATCACTCTCAGATGTTGCTCATGCTCCTCCCTGCTGCGGGAATAAATCAAAATATCATCATGAAGACTATCACGAACGAATCCAAGTAAGGCCTGAACACTCGCTTCATCAAATCCATGAAAGCTGCTGGGGCATTTGTCAATCCGAATAACATCACCAAGAACTCATAATGCCCGTACCGAGTGCGGAAAGCTGTCTTAGGGACATCGGATGCTCTAATCCTCAACTGATGGTAGCAAGATCTCAAGTCGATCTTAGAAAACACTTCGGCACCCTGAAGCTGGTCAAACAAATCATCGATCCTCGGCAATGGATACTTATTCTTGATTGTAACCTTGTTCAACTGCCGTAATCTATACACATCCTTATTGATCCGTCCTTTTTCTTGACAAACAACACAGGCACACCCCATGGCGAGACACTAGGCCTAATGAAGCCCTTATCAAGCAAGTCTTGCAACTGCTCCTTCAACTCTTTCAACTCAGGCGGGGCCATACGATACGGCGGGATAGAAATGGGCTGGGTGCTTGGAGCCAAATCAATGCAGAAGTCAATATCCCTGTCGGGTGGCATACCCGGCAGGTCTGAAGGAAATACCTCAGGAAACTCACGAACAACGGGCACAGAGTCAATAAAAGGAACCTCGTCACTAGAATCACGAACATATGTATCAACCATACGCCGAGCCTTCATATAGGAGATAACACTACGGGTAGAATGACCATATGTACCTCTCTACTCAAGACGAGGTAGACCCGGTAGGGCTAAGGTCACAGTCTTGGCATGACAATCCAAGATAGCGTGGTAAGGTGATAACCAGTCCATCCCCAATATGACATCAAAATCAACCATGTCCAACAGTAACAAATCTACTCGGGTCTTAAGACCCCCAATCACAACTACACAAGAACGATGAACACGATCTACCACAATAGAGTCACCCACCGGTGTAGACACATAAACAGGAGCATCAAAGAATCACTAGGCATGACCAGATACGACGCAAAATAAGATGACACATAAAAGTATGTAGACCCTGGATCAAATAGCACTGAAGCATCCCTACTACAAACCAGAACCGTACCTATAATAACTGCATCGGAAGCCTCAGCCTCAGGCCTGGCTGGAAGAGCATAACATCGGGGCTGGGCCCCACCACTCGGAACAACATCTCTGGGACGGCCTGCTGCTGGCTGGCCTCCACCTCTAGCGGCCTGACCTCCACCTTTAGTACCTCTACCTCCACCTATAGCACCTCTACCTCCACCCCTAGCTAGCTGAGCGGGCTGTGGAACACCCGGTGCCTGAACCATGGCACAGGAACCGTGATGCTAACTTAGGCGTGCGTTCGGATTTGGATTTGGAGGTCTGTAGGGTAATTTGAAGCATTTCGGCAAAAATTGAAAAGTTGAACTTTTGGAAGGTTGAGAGGTTTGACCGAGAGTTGATGTCATGACCCTAAACCCAGACCCGGTCGTGATATCGCCTCTCGTGAAGACAAGGCCAGCCGACACATTTCCAATTCGAAGTTAAACAGCTAAACAGCAATAAAACAGGCTAAAACATGATTTAATAATACTAAGTAGCAGATAATATCATAACAATGCGGAAGTACAACCAAAACACAGCCCAAACCGGGGTGTCACTAGTCATGAGCATCTACTAAGGTCTAAATACAACTGACAAAGTCTGAAATGTACTAAGTACAGACTAATAGAATAAAGAGGGAGAAAAGAAGTGCTGCGAACGCCGGCAGCTACCTTGCTAAACTCCGATGACTCTGCCTCCGATCAACAAATACCCGCTACCGGGTTCAGAAAATACCTGAATCTCCACACAAAGTGTAGGGAGTAAAGTGAGTACTCCGACTCAGTGAGTAATAATCATAAATAAAGACTGATGATAAGAAATCACGAAAAGTGCATCAACATGCTGTATAGAAGTAGTACAAAACCAGTAAGAAAGCAATGAAGCTGTGAAATCTCTTAAAGCATCTTAGCTCAATTTAAAACTTCTTCAAAAATGGCTTTTCAACAGTTAAGCAATTGAATGCAAAACAACTAGAACAGATAAGCATAGAGAATCCGCCCCTCGGGCACAGTTTCACAACTAAACAGGTAATTGACAGGTAAATGAACAGATAAACACATAAAGGTTCGCTCCTCGGGCTATAACTCAACAACTCCGCCCCTTGGGCAATATCTCAGATCAATACCAGCCCCTAGGGCAATCACATAAAACAATACCAGCCCCTCGGGCTATATCTCACATCAGAATGGGTATCCGCGCTCACTGGGGGTGTGCAGACTCCTGGAGGGGCCCCTTATGGCCCAAGCGCAATATCAAGCCATCTCGTGGCATCATAAACAGGCTCTCGACCTCATATGAATATCAAGCCACCTCGTGGCATACAATCTTAGGCCCTCGACCTCATAATCAAAATTAGTGTGTCACCGCTGCGGTGTGCAGCCCGACCCAAAAGATATCCTCACAACACAAGCCCTCGGCCTTACTCGGTCAAAATCACATAAGCCTCTCGAGCAACTGTAAAACAGTGTTTCTCAGCCCAAAACATCATTTAAATATCATTTGAGTATTAAAACTGAGTGAACATGGCTGAGTTTTGAAAAAAAATAGTGGAAATTAACATGACTGAGTTCAAGTATAAAGTCAAAACAGTGAGGAAATATCAACAAAAATCCCCGAAGGGTTCAAATAATTGGCGCGAAGCCCAAATATGGCATTCAGCAAATAACAGTGATAGCAAATAGATTTCAATCAAATACGCGGAAAAATCATCCATCGGGATGGACCAAGTCGCAATCCCCAATAGGGCACGACCCCACGCTCATCATCAAGCGTGTGCCTCGCCTCAATATAGCACTACGATGTGCAATCCGGGGTTTCAAACCCTCAGAACATCATTTACAATCATTACTCACCTCGAACCTGTCAAATCTCTAGCTCGCGACGCCTTTGTCCCGCGAATCGGCGTCCACTCGCGTCGAATCTATCCACAATCAGAACGAGGACGTCAAAATAGGCTAAGGGAACGAAGCCCAAGCGAAAATAATCAACAATTAGCACAAATCCCGAAATTACCAAAATCCGACGCCCGGGCCCATGTCTCGGAATCCGATAAAATTAACATCAATGGAATCCTCATCCTCTCACAAGTTCATACATACCAAATTTACCAAAATCTGACCTCATATGGTCACTCAAATCCTAGAAATTCACTCTCCAATTTCAAGCCCTAAATTCCCAACTCTTCCTCTAATTTCCCACAAATTTCCATGATTAAACAATGATAAAATCACCATAAACACAAGGTATAAAGCCCAAGTAGCTTACCTCTATGGATACACTTGATCCCCTCTTGAAATCACAGCTTGGAGCTCCAAAATCGCACAAAAATGGTGTACAAAAGACTGAAAATCGCGTAAGGGCATTTTTATACATTCTGCCCAGCACTTCCGCATCTGCGACACTTCAATCTGCGGTACCGCATTTGCGGTTAAATCCTCCACTTCTGCGGAATTCACTTAAGAGCCCAAAATCGCATCTGCGATAAGCCATCCGCACCTGCGACTCCGCAGGTGCGGTCCAACACCGCATCTGCGGTTCCTGGTAAATCCTCAACATTCCGCTTCTGTGGCTCCTCTTCCACACGTGCGGCGCCGCACCTGCGGTCCCCAAACCACAGGTGCGAAAACACCAGAAGCAGCAATCTCAGCAGCTGCAATAACACCTCAACCTCTCCGTTAGTCACCTGAAATCACCCCGAGGCCCCTCGGGACCTCAATCAAAAGTACAAACATATTCTAATACCTTATTCAAACTTGTTCTAATCATCAAAATACCTCAAACAACATAAAATCACCCAAAACACATCGGATTCAAGCCAAACTTTTTAAAATCTTCCGAATTCCGCTTTTGATCAAAAACCCAACCAAACCACGTCTGAATGACCTGAAATTTTGCACACACATCCCAAAAGACATAACAAAGCTACTGCAACTTCCGGAATTCCATTCCGACCCCTATATCAAAATCTCACCTATCAACCGGAAAACGCCAAAAACTAACTTTCTTCAATTCAAGCGTAATTCTACACCGGACCTCCAAAACACATTCCGATCACGCTCCTAAGTCCCAAATCACCTAACGGAGCTAACCAAATCATAAAAATTCCGATCCAAGATCATATACAAGCAAGTCAAATATTGGTCAAACCTTTCGAATTTCAAGCTTCAAACTGGGAGCTGCTCTTCCAAATTCATTCCGACTACCCTGAAAACCAAAACCAACGATTTACATGAGTCGTAATACATCACACGGGGCAAGTTATGCCCGGTAACTGGCGAACAAAGTGTAAAAGCTCAAAACGACCTTTCGGGTCGTTACATCCTCCCCCACTTAAACATACGTTCGTCCTCGAACGTGCCCAGAGTTGTTCCAAAAGCCAACCACTCGCTGAATAGCCTTACCATGCATATACCCGGGGGTGATACCACGTCACCCTATCTCACATAGGTCCGATAACACATAGAAACTGAAATTTCACAATCCAATCTAGCCCATAAACCATAGAACCATATTTCCACTTCTGAAACCTTCAATGCGATCAGAATCTCACATTTATACTGTGAATAAGCCCGAACAAGTTGTAATAACCCATACCTGAAACCTCAGGTGCAACTACATGAAATACCACATAACTCAAACGCTTGCAGCGATAACTTCTAATCACAGCAGCTGCACACAACAACTGAATACCGATAGAAACCCTCTTATCAACTAAGGTCCCATTCCAACACTTTCATGCACTGCCAATGATAAATGAAACACGCAATAAACCATAACCATTTCTCAGACCAACCATTCATGAAGCCACTTCTCCTTTGGCAAGGGCCAAAGCAAATTTCGGAGCCGAACCTCGATATTTATTCCTCCCAACATGCTGAAATCGAATTCGCTCGTATTCATTAATGATCCCAATGATCTCATCTACTCCAACACAACCACTCTAGTGACATGACACCTCAATGTAGAGTAAAGCCGAGACTTGAGCAACCCGCGCACCAATCAGAAGCAATCCGAACATACTCAAATCATGAAAGCGACTCAATGAAAGAGTTGTACCGCAAGCTCACCAGTACTACTACAACACAAGGTCGAGAACCCGTCTCACATCATAGAAATAGAATACATGAATCTTACCCGCAAGGTCATACCTCCACATAACTTTGCTGCAATGCGCGACCCTATCCAAATACTGGTCTACATGGAACACCTCAAGTCACTCTGCTCGAAATTGATGACCACGCGCAATTGATGTCTAGAACTAGAGAAAATCATCATAACCGCAGTGAAGCAAATACATAACACTACTCAACCCAAAAGGATATAACCGATACGCCATCCGCTGAGCAATATCCAATATTCCTCCCGCTCGAGCTCCACTGAGAGACCCCAATAACACCGCACTGCATGTGCCTATAACCAACAAATCCAAATGCCCCGCAACACGGAAAAGTAACTCATATATCTCCTAAGAACACAATAGGCTCAATAAAAATAAAATCACACACCCCTCAGCAATACAACTCAGAGCCAACCCAGTTGACTCAAGTTAGAACACACATCCATGTTGGCCTGCCAACGGACCCCTCATCAAGGAAACCCTAAAGCTGCTCCCTCAACTCCTTTAACTCTGCTGGTGCCATATGATACAATGCCCGGCATCAAATCAATACCGAAATCAACAGCCTTGCCCAGTGACATGCCCGACCACAATAACACATCCGAAAAGTCCCTCACCATCGGAACTGAATCAATGGTAGGAGTCTCTACACTGACATCCATCACGAAAGCCCAAATAAGAAAAAATAATCCTTCCCAGCCATCCGCTGGGTCTTCGGAATATAAAACCACCCTACTACAAACATAATCCGTCGAACCTCGCCACTCAATCCGTGGCACTCCCGGCATCGCCCACATTGCTGCCTTAGCACAATAGCACAGAATGACACAACACTGAGACAACCAGTCCATGCCTAATATCACATCCAAAATCTAGCATACCAAGCAGCAAAAGATCCCCTTGGGTCTCCAAACCCCGATAGTCACTAAACAGTGCCGATACACACGACCCACAACCACAACATAGCCTGAATATGAGAACTCCCAGTCTCCAACTCCATACAGCACACGAATCACCATATCCGATTCCAGTTCCAGCATCCGAGTATACAACACACCTCGAATACCCAATCATTCCCACGAGAGATACTCTTATGATCCTTCTGTGCCACCAAGCAAATCCGAATATCAGCAGTTGATCCAACAAGAAAGTGTCGCAATAGTAATGAGTACCATCAACTTAATTATATTGCCTTTTTCTGAAACATATACCCTCGTCAAATCACCCCAATTAGCAATACCATTTCCTTAATCATCTGAAGATCATTCCCCAAATCATCTGAAGCCCTTTTCTCTAATTATCTGGAACTGCCCGTGCTGCCTAAGAATTTTATGACCTTCCTTTCAGAACTGAACTGTAACCTTACACACGCAAATCTCAATCCTCTACACATACCGCATATACCAAACCATCCTAAAATAACATGAGAATTTCATATCCCTTCCGAGCCACAAGCAACTATGTACTCAACCAACCAAGAACGTTCCATTGATCTCGTTCAGAAGAAAATCACTACACATTCCTTGCTTCTTACACTCGCAGAAAATACGCGTCTCTAACCGCAGTAGAAATCATCAAGAACTCTCCATCTCCCTTTTTGACAAAAACAAAGCTTACATGACTGAATCCTTCTAACTCAACCAAGCTACGCATGCCACCTAAAACTTAAGAGCATTGCCGTGAAACACCTGTAGAAGCTCATTACCTCGCAAACATCCAAAGAACTAATCCTATCCTTGCCATACTGGTTCGGCATACTACCAAACTATCCCATCTATCCGAGTTTCCTTCTGATTTACCTTTAACCTGATACTGCTTCTTGCTATAGCGTCACAATTCCTCAACCCAGACTCACCACAAGAGACCCAAGCATAATAACATACAGCCTAAGGCTCACAACCCGCTGAATACTCTTTTAAATGCTCCCAAAAGCACCACGTCCAAAATACCTACCCTGAAAGGACTTACTGCGAATCTGTAGACATTACTTTCCTAATACTGATGTATAGAATCCCATAATCAATATAGAAGTGACACAAATCTTGACACCCTCCAAATGAAAAACCTCAGTTTCTTGCCATAAGAACAACTTGAAAGTCTCCAATTATTATATGTGGAATCTTGAACTCATTAAAACCATTCTCGATAGTCATCCACTCTACCCAAACTGCAAATAGCCCGATCAAAAGAACAGAACAACCTGCGCCTCATTAGCACTTTTGACACTACAGCATATAACCTTACCTTGATGCAACCAAGCCACTTTCCTTTCATATGCACCGAGCATTCTTTATCAATAACAACTCAAGACATTCCGTGATTCTCAAACACCTATGAAGCATGATATAACCTTACCTTAGTCGAAAATTTTCCTTTACTCGAGCCATCCTCGGGCTCAATCTCCGCAAACCATAACTGATTCACCAGCACGCCTCAAACTGAAACCAACATAGCATATAACCGTGCAATCAGCTAATCAATAGCAAACTCCCCCACTTGGCTCGAAGCCATAGATCAAAACACACACCATAACTCGTAACGCATATAGTTTATTGCTGCCATAATACCATAGTGAGATTAACTCAATCCTTCATAAGCTCGTGGAACACAGACCACCTAGTACTTCATATCTTCTGCAACCTCGCATTTACTCTTGTAACAATTAAACCCATTCCCTTAAGCGACCCAGATTCAAATTACAACATATATCTTTAACTTGAAATTGAGATCTTCTAACAGACAACATAAGGATCGCACAAACTCAGAACACTCCGCAATAGTCAACCCACCTGCTTTGCCTCCAACTAACATTTCTGTATACCTTCCACCGTCATAAACATTACGCAGTCACTTAATCTTCCCGAGTCTGAACTCATACTGCAACATGAATTTTACTTCACTCCCAATTGAAAACATGAAAGGATTCATCACACACCCATAACTCGGGGCTATACCTCAAATCAAGATGGAAATCAAGCACCTAATAGTTCTTCTATCCTCCAGCAGACCCTTCTCGTCGCTTCCAAATCATATGAATACATCTCGCAGTCATATCACCTCATCACGTAACTATCCAGTCATTACTCCCCTTAATAGGGACACAACAGAACATGTAGATCCAGAAACACGTGCTCGCACAATCAGCACCTCGGTGCTCAAGCTATAGGCAAAAAAATTCCGGCCTCGAGTCCTCCAAACTGGCCCAACATCAGCACATAGAGATCACATCTCGCCCCTCAATTAGGGAATCATAAGCCATCGATACACATCTGATACTGAGCGCTCGTTCGCGCATACAAATGCATGGAAGGAGTTCAAAGAGTTGTATTTCAAGCTGAATCAAGGACGCACGATAAGAATTTCAAGAATATGGAGTTTTCCTAAAGGTTCTGCAGCCTCTCAAAGATAAATACAGACGTCTCCGTACCGATCCGAGAGACTCTACTAAACCTGCTCATGATTCGTGAGACCTATGTAACCTAGGCTCTGATACCAACTTGTCACGACACTAAACCCAGACCCAGTCGTGATGGCGCCTCTTGTGAAGACAAGGCCAGCCGACACATTTCCAATTCGAAGTTAAACAGCTAAACAGCAATAAAACAGGCTAAAACATGATTTAATAATACTAAGTAGCAGATAATATCATAACAATGCGGAAGTACAACCCAAACACAGCCCAAACCGGGGTTTTCACTAGTCATGAGCATCTACTAAGGTCTAAATACAACTGACAAAGTCTGAAATGTACTAAGTACAGACTAATAGAATAAAGAGGGAGAAAAGAAGTGCTGTGAACGCCGTCAGCTACCTTGCTAAACTCCGATGACTCTGCCTCCGATCAACCAATACCCGCTACCAGGTTCAGAAAATACCTGAATCTGCACACAAGGTGCAGGGAGTAAAGTGAGTACTCCGACTCAGTGAGTAATAATCATAAATAAAGATTGAGTGATAAGAAATCGCAAAAAGTGCATCAACATGCTGTATAGAAGTAGTACAAAACCAGTAAGAAAGCAATGAAGCTGTGAAATCTCTTAAAGCATCTTAGCTCAGTTTAAAGCTTCTTCAAAAATGGCTTTTCAACAGATAAACAATTGAATGCAAAACAACTAGAACAGATAAGCATAGAAAATCCGCCCCTCGGGCACATTTACACAACTAGAATTGTAATTGACAGGTAAATGAACAGATAAACACATAAAGGTTCACCCCTCGGGCTATAACTCAACAACTCCGCCCCTCGGGAAATATCTCAGATCAATACCAGCCCCTCGGGCAATCACAGAAAACAATACTAGCCCCTCGGGCTATATCTCACATCAGAATGGGTCGCGCTCACTAGGGGTGTTCAGACTCCTGGAGGGGCCCCTTACGGCCCAAGCGCAATATCAAGCCATCTCGTGGCATCATAAACAGGCTCTCGGCCTCATATGAATATCAAGCCACCTCGTGGCGTACAATCTCAGGCCCTCGTCCTCATAATCAAAATCAGTGTATCACCGCTGCGGCGTGCAGCCCGACCCAAAAGATATCCTCACAACACAGGCCCTCGGCCTTACTCAGTCAAAATCACATAAGCCTCTCGAGCAACTGTAAAATAGTGTTTCTCAGCCCAAAACATCATTTAAATATCATTTGAGTATTAAAACTGAGTGAACATGGCTGAGTTTTGAAAAAAAACAGTGAAAATTAACATGACTGAGTTCAAGTATAAAGCCAAAACAGTGAGGAAATATCAACAAAAATCCCTGAAGGATTCAAATAATTGGCGCGAAGCCCAAATATGGCATTCCGCCCAAATAACAATGATAGCAAATAGATTTCAGTCAAATACGCGAAAAAATCATCCATCGGGACGGACCTTGCAATTCCCAACAGGGCACGACCCCACGCTCATCATCAAGCGTGTGCCTCGCCTCAATATAGCCTGCGATGTGCAATCCGGGGTTTCAAACCCTCAGAACATCATTTACAATCATTACTCACCTCGAACCGGTCAAATCTCTAGCTCGCGACGCCTTTGCCCCTTGAATCGGCCTCCACTCGCGTCGAGTCTATCCACAATCAGAACGAGGACGTCAAAATAGGCTAAGGGAACGAAGCCCAAGCAAAAATAATCAACAATTAGCACAAATCCCGAAATTACCAAAACCCCCCGGCCCCATGTCTCGGAATCCGATAAAATTAACATCAGTGGAATCCTCATCCTCTCACGAGTTCATACATACCAAATTTACCAAAATCCGACCTTATATGGTCACTCAAATCCTAAAAATTCACTCTCCAATTTCAAGACCTAAATTCCCAACTCTTCCTCTAATTTTCCACAAATTTCCATGATTAAAACAATGATAAAATCACAATAAACACAAGGTATAAAGCCCGAGTAGCTTACCTCTGTGGATACACTTGATCCCCTCTTGAAATCACAGCTTGGAGCTCCAAAATCGCACAAAAATTGTGAAGAAAACACTGAAAATTGCAAAGGGGCATTTTTATACAATCTGCCCAGCACTTCCGCATTTGCGGCACTTCAACCGCATATGCGGTACCGCATTTGCGGTTAAATCCTCCGCTTCTGCGGAATTCACTTAAGAGCCCAAAATCGCATCTGCGATAAGCCATCCGCACCTGCGACTCTGCAAGTGCGGTCCAACACCGCATCTGCGGTTCCTGGTAAATCCTCAACATTCCGCTTCTGCGGCTCCTCTTCCGCACGTGCGGCGCCGCACCTGCGGTCCCCAAACCGCAGGTGCGAAAACACCAGAAGCAGCAATCTCAGCAACTGCAATAACACCTCAACCTCTCCGTTAACCACCCGAAATCACCCGGAGGCCCCCCGGGACCTCAACCAAAAGCACAAGCATATACTAATACCTTATTCAAACTTGTTCTAATCATCAAAACACCTCAAAAAAAAAATCACCCAAAACACATCAGATTCAAGCCAAACTTTCTAAAATCTTCCGAATTTCGCTTTTGATCAATAACCCAACCAAACCACGTCCGAATGACCTGAAATTTTGCACACACATCCCAAAAGACATAACAAAGCTACTGCAACTTCTGAAATTCCATTCCGACCCCTATATCAAAATCTTACCTATCAACCGGAAAACGCCAAAAACTAACTTTCACCAATTCAAGCCTAATTCTACACCGGACCTCCAAAACACATTCCGATCATGCTGCTAAGTCCCAAATCACCTAACGAGAGTTAACCAAATCATAAAAATTCTGATCCGAGATCATATACAAGCAAGTCAAATATTGGTCAAACCTTTCGAATTTCAAGCTTCAAACTGGGAGCTCCTCTTCCAAATGCATTCCGATTATCCTGAAAAACAAAAAACAACGATTTACATGAGTCGTAATACATCACACGGGGCAAGTCGTGCCCGGGAACTGACGGAAAAAGTGTAAAAGCTCAAAACGACCGTTCGGGTCGTTACAGTTGACTTTGGTGATATCGAGGCAGAATGCGATTCCGAGAGTTGAATTAGCTCTGTTATATCATTTACAACTTGCATGCAAAATTTGACATCATTCCGGGTTGATTTGATATGTTTCGGCACGAGTTTTTGTAGTTGAAAGATTTGGGAATTCATGAGTTCGATTTGTGGTGCGATTCGTAGTTTCGACGTTGTTTGATGTGATTTGAGGCCTCGAGCAGGTCCGCGTTATATATTAGGACTTTTTGGTTGATAAGTGGGGATTTTGACTACTTATTTGCGCCTTTCGACTTTCGTTTTAGTGCAAAAATATTTTAAGGTATTCCCGAAAACTGATGAAATGTGCTTAAATGCAGGAGTACTAGAAAATGAGCCACAAAGATGAATTCCAAATTAAAAAGGAGTAATGTGGACAAAAGGACAAAAAGCAGGCAAAAGGCTAATGTGAGGACCGCAGAATGCAAAGGAAATCCAATAGAGCCCAAGAGCAATGTGCGGACCGTAGAATGCAAAGGAAATCCAACAGAGCCCAAGAGCAATGTGCGGACCACACAATTATTGTGCGGCCGCAAAAGTTATGCTAGAGTTCTAGTTAAGATAAGTCCTAGTTCACGCATCAAGTATATTCGGACCGCAAAATTATTGTGCGGCCGTAGAAGTCAGCGATGCGGCCGCACTCAGATTTGTGGTCAGCAGAAATGGCCTATGCGGCCGCACCTAGAAATGTGCGCACCGCAGAACACTCCAGATGTGGCTGCATCCCAAAATTATGCGGCCATAGACCAAGCTCCTACCAATACAAAAGAAGAAGTGCGGACCGCACATGGAATTGTGCGGCCGCAGAACCTCCGAAAAGGCAATTTTGTCCGAATTCCAGCTGTGTATAAATAGACTTCTTTCACGAAATTAGGTTAAGTTTTGAATATCAGAAAGTTTGTAGCCGTTTTTCTTTACTCTTTAGGGAAAATTTATCATATCTTGTTGATTTCACTTTGGATTTTCATCTATTTTTTCATTTAATATGAGTTTAGTCATCTTTTTTTTCTTTATTTTCTTCATCACCCACTATGAGTAGCTAAATTTCTAGCTAGGGTTGTGACCCAACCCTAATGTGGGTACCTAATGGGTGTTTGACTTCAGGCTTGTTTATGGTTGGTGTGTAATATTTATCCTAGTTCTTGCTATAATTGTAGAATTGATGGTTGCAAACATTGATTCAAGCCTATTTGACTTAGTCTCTACTTGAGAAAGAGAGACGTAGTCTAGAAAAACTTGGCTAACAAGAAATTGGGATGATCTCAAGAGATTGATAGTCCCAATTAAAGGGTTGAATCTAGAGATAGTAAACCCCAACTTGAGCATTTATCAACTGTTTTGTGAAATGCTCATTTGGACTTGAGAAAGACAAATTGGGTAAAACCCCTCTCTTACCGAGAGGTATTGAGTGTGTAATTATGTGTTGATTGCTATAATACACACGACCGAAGAAACTCGTTCTAAAGCCCACAACCCGTTAGGAAAATACCTAGGTGGAAGTCACAGCCCTAGACCTTTTACAAAATTAAAAAAACAACAACAGAAACATTATTCACTAGTTTCGTATTTTACATTTGCAAATCGTAGCAAAATTTAGAAGTAGAACTAAAACAAAGTTTGTGAAATTGCAACTTAGATACTTTACGCGCTTAGTACAAATATATACCGCTAATCCCATCTACGCTGCTTTTGGATTCGTTCCCGACTCCAAGTTGGGTAAGTACTATTGCAATCGACCGCTTCATGACCCCAATTTGAGGTGTGACTTGGGAGAGATCAATTTTTTGCGCCGTTGCCGGGGACCTAAAAATGGAATTAGCTATATATTTGATTTTGTGTGTGATTTGTCTTCCTTTCCTTCCGTGTTACTAATCTTTTTGTGAAACAATTATAGGTGATACAATAGCTATCAACAACAATGATCCTCTCGGAAACATGCCATTGGGGGATGATGGGGATGATGACCAAGCTGAAGAGGTTCCTCTTGAACCTCAATCAAATAGACGAGGCCGGCCGCCTCAAGACAATGTTCCCGTTCCACCCCCACGAAGAGCGGCTGCACACCTGGTGGTACTGAATGAAGGGTATGCAAACGCCAAATCACAAATGTTATGCTCACATTGTTAGAGCAACATGGATTCTTCACCGGGGCTCCGAATCAAAAATGCGTACAAACAGTTGAAGGTGTTTGTGGACATTTGTTGGGGGAGTAAACAGACAAACGTCTCCGAGGATGCTTTATGGTTAAGACTATTTCCTTTCTCTCTACGGGGAAATGCCTTGGATTGGTTAGAGAGGTTGCCAATTCAATCTATCCATACATGGGATGAATTGGCCGAGAAATTTATTTCCAAGTTCTTTTCTACCGGGCATATGGCGACTCTTAGGGATGAGATTATATCTTTCAAACAAGAACACAATGAGCCTTTGCATGAGATATGGGAGAAGTACCGAACTATGGTGAAAGAGTGCCCAAACAATGACAAGACGGAGGCTATGATTCAACAAACTTTGTATGGGGGGATCAATACTACCAATCAATGCTTGGTCAACCAACTTGTTGGTGGAAATTTCATGACGACGTCATATGCGGAAACTTGTGATATCTTAGATGAAATGGCAGATACTTCATCAGCATGGCAAAGTAGAGCAAATGTTCCTCAAGGTGATCCAAATGTGATTCACCTCCACAAAGAATTGCATGATCATGGGCAAGAAATTGCCAAATTGACCACCACGATGAATCAATTAGAAAAATCTCAACTTCAACAAGTGCAAGGTCCTAAGAAAGAAAATGCAATTGAGGGAGTTAATATGATGGTAAACAAGAGAAGGCAAGGGTCCTCAAGTGCAAAACCGTGTCGAAAATTATATGCAAGATGATAGTGAGATTGATCAAGATGGACAATACAATGAACAAGAGGAGTAAGTACAATATTTGAACAACTTCCAAGGGCAAAGAAACAACAATTAAGGCCCGAATCAACAGCAATGGCGACCGCAAGGAAATCAAGGGAATTGGAATTCAAACAACCAAGGTAATTGGAATGGTGGTAATAGTCAAGGGAATTGGAACAATCAAAATAATCATGGGAATTGGAATGGTCAAAATAACCAAAGCAATTGGAGTGGCAATAATCAAGGATATTGGGGAAGG
>NW_017670605.1:227295-325880 GCF_001879085.1 Nicotiana attenuata
AGGGGGGGGGGGGGACAACCAAGGAGGGTGGAACAACAACAACAATCGGGGGTCGGATTTTCAAAGGCCCCCGATGTTTCAACAATCGAGCAACCCACCTTGTTCTCCTTCCCAAGGTCCGAGTTCTTCCAACAATGAGATGGATCGAATTGAGAACATGTTCAAACAAATGATGGAGAAGAATGCCGACTCCGATGCTCAACTAGCCTCTCACAACACTTCAATTCGCAATTTGGAAGTTCAATTGGGGCAAATCTCGCAAGCTATAAACTCTCGTCCTAAGGGGGAACTACTAAGTGATACGGTGGTGAACCCAAAGGGTGGGAACAACGCGAGACATGCCATGGCCATTACTACAAGGAGCAGAAAAGGTGGGGATGCAACCACCTCAAGTCAAAAGAAATTATGGATGATGAGCAATTGGTACAAGATGATGAGATGCCAAGCAACGAAGTGCAAGAAAATAATGAGGTGAGAATTGATATTGAGGACAATGTGGAGGAGATTCAAGAAGAAGTGAACCCATCTGCACATTGTTGACATACCGGAACTGGTAGTGCAAAAGGATAAGGTACCAATGCCAAGGCCTCCTCCTCCATATCCTCAAAGCCTTGCCAAGCAAAATGGAGAGAACCAATTCAAAAAGTTCATTGACATGATGATGAGTTTGTCTATTAATATGCCATTGGTTGAGGCTTTGGAGCAAATGCCGGGTTATGCAAAGTTCATGAAGGACTTGGTGACAAAGAAGAGGTCGATGAATTTTGAGACTACAAAGATGACACATCAAGTGAGTGCAATTGCACTCAATGGATACTAAATTGGAAGATCTGGGCGCTTTCACAATCCCTTGTGCAATTGGAAGCGCCGACTTTGCCAAAGCTCTTTGTGATCTTGGGGCGAGTATCAACTTGACGCCCTATTGGTATTCAAAACTTTGGGAATTGGGCAACCAAGACCCACATCTATGAGGTTACAAATGGCGAATCTTACTATGAAGAAACCATTGGGTATTATTGATGATGTGTTAGTTCGTGTTGATAAGTTGATCCTTCCGGCGGACTTTGTGATTCTTGATTATGAAGTGGACTATGAGGTGCCTATTATTTTGGGTAGACATATCCTTGCTACGGGGAAGGATCTTGTTGATATGGAAGCCGATGAGCTCACCTTCCGGGTGGGTGATGAAAAGGTGATCTTCCATGAGTGCAAATCTATGAGGCAACCGAATAGCAATGAAGTTTGTTCGTTTGTGGACTTGGTGACCGATGTGATTATTGATGATGCTAGTGCCACAATAAATATTGATGATACTTTGGAGGCCGTTTTGCTTAACCCCTTGATGATGAAGAGGAGAAAGATGGCTATGTGGAGTGTGTGAATGCATTTCAAGGAATGGGGTCGTACACTTATGAACTCCGCAAATCGTCCTTGGATCTTGAAAACCAGAAGACTCCTCTAACAAAGCCCTCAATCGAGGAGCCTCCCACTTTGGAGTTAAAGCCATTACCTCCACATCTCAGGTATGAATTCCCTGGCCCTTGTTCTACTTTACCGATTATTCTTTCCTCTTTTTTGACTAACGTGCAAGTAGACTCTACATTGACGGTGCTACAAAAGAGGAAGAAAGCTATAGGATGGACATCGGCGGATATTCGGGGTATAAGCTCCACCTTTTGCATGCACAAGATTATTTTGGAGGAGGATGTCAAACCCTCCGTTGAACATCAAAGGAGGCTAAATGAAGCAATGCAAGAGGTTGTCAAAAAGGAGATCATAAAGTGGTTGGATGCTGGGGTTGTTTACCCCATTTCCGATAGTTCGTGGACTTCCCAGGTGCAATGTGTCCCAAAGAAAGGGGGCATGACTGTGGTTACCAATGACAAAAACGAGTTGATTCCTACAAAAACGGTGACCGGGAGGAGAGTGTGTATGGACTATCGCAAGCTCAACAAAGTCACAAGGAAAGATCGTTTCCCACTTCCCTTGATCAAATGCTTGATAGGGTGGCCGGCCGTGCTTTCTATTGTTTCCTCGATGGGTATTCCGCCTACAATCGAATCCTTATTGTTCCGGAGGTTCAAGAGAAGACTACTTTCACATGTCCCTATGGTACTTTCGCATTCTTGCGGATGTCATTTGGGTTATGCAATGCACCAACGACTTTTCAACGGTGTATGATGGCTATCTTCACCGACATGGTGGAGGATTTTCTTGAGGTATTCATGGATGACTTTTCAGTGGTCGGGAATTATTTTGATAATTTCTTGAAAAATATGGATAAGGTCTTGCAAGATATGAAGAGACGAACATGGTATTGAATTGGGAGAAATGTCACTCATGGTCGAGGAAGGCATTGTCCTTGGCCACAAAATTTCTAAAATGGTATTGAGGTTGACAAACCAAAATAGAGGTGATTTCTAAACTTCCGCCCCCTACGTCCGTGAAGGGAGTGAGGAGTTTCTTGGGTCATGCGGGGTTCTATCGCCCTTTCATAAAGGAGTTTTCCAAAGTGGTGAACCCCTTGTGTAAGCTTTTGGAGAAGGATGCCAAATTCCATTTCCATGAGGATTGCATGAAAGCATTTGAATGGCTCAAGTTCAAATTGACAACTACTTCTATTATCACTGCACCAGATTGGAGCTTGCCTTTTGAGCTCATGTGTAACGCAAGTGATGTGGCGGTCAGAGTAGTCTTGGGGCAACGTATCAACAAAATCTTCCATCCGGTCTACTATGCTAGTAAGACCATGAACGATGCCCAAGTCAATTACACGGTGACCGAAAAAGAGCTCCTTGCAATTGTCTTTGCTATGGAGAAATTCCACATGTACTTGATGGGTACAAATGTGATCGTCCACACCGATCATGTGGTGCTTCGATACTTAATGAGCGAGAAGGATTCAAAGGCGAGGTTAATGCGGTGGGTGCTTTTAATTCAAGAGTTCGATCTAGAAATCCAAGACCGCAAAGGCACTGAAAACCAAGTGGCGGACCACTTGTCTCGATTGGAGGAAGAGGGGAGACCACATGACGGCCTTGATATCAATGATTCCTTCCCCAACGAGCAACTTCTAGCCATTTCAATCACCAAGATTCCATGGTTCGCCGACTTAGAAAATTATCTTGTGAGTGGTATTGTACCAAATGAGTTCTCTTCAAACCAAAGGAAGAAGCTCAAATGGGATTGCCTTGACTATTATTGGGATTAACCGTACCTCTTCCAGATTTGTACCGATGGTGTGATCGAAGATGTGTGCCGGAGGAGGAACAAGTGGAAATTCTTGAGGCTTGCCACTCTTCACTATATGGTGGTCAACATGGTGGAGCTAGAACGGCAGCAAAAGTATTGAATTGTGGATTCTATTGGCCTACTCTCTACAAGGGTGCTAGTGATCTAGTCAAGCGTTGTGATGACTGTTAAAGAGCCGGTGGAATTTCAAAGAAAAATGAGATGCCCTTCACCACCATCTTGGAAATTAACATTTTTGATATGTGGGGCATTGATTTCATAGGACCGTTTGTAAGCTCTTGTGGGAACACCTACATTTTGGTACCTGTGGACTATGTGTCAAAATGGGTGGAGGCCTTTGCTCTACCCAACAACGAAGCTAGAAGTGTGGTGGCTTTTTTGAAAAGAGCATCTTTACTAGATTTGGTACTCCAAGGGCCATTATAAGTGATGGGGGATCGCACTTTTGCAACAAAGCTTTTGATACCTTACTCACCAAATATGATGTCACTTACAAAGTCTCGACCCCCTATCACCCTCAAGAAAGCGGACAAGTGGAAGTCTCCAACTGGGAGATCAAGAGTATTTTGTCAAAATAGTGAATGCCAATCGGACAGATTGGTCAAAAAAACTTGATGATGCTCTCTAGGCATAGAGGACGGCTGACAAAACACTGATTGGGATGTCTCCCTACCAGTTGGTGTTCGGGAAGGCTTGTCATCTTCCAGTGGAACTTGAACATAAGGCCATGTGGGCTTTGAAGAAGCTGAACCTTAAGTGGGATGTCGCCGCAAATTTAAGGGTGACACAATTGAATGAGCTAGATAAATTCTAGTACCATGTCTACACAAGTTCGTCCCTATACAAGGAGAAGATGAAGTACCTTCATGACAAGTACATTTGGAACAAGGAGTTTAAAGAAGGTGATCTTGTGTTATTGTTCAATTCTCGGTTACGGATGTTTCCGAGAAAGTTGAAGTCAAAATGGAAAGGCCCGTTTGAGGTTGTTGGTGTGACACACTCTGGTTCTTTGGACTTGAAAAATAAGAATGATGAGGTGTTTAGAGTCAATGGGCACCGGGTGAAGAACTATCTTGGAAAAGTTGATGATGGCCACGTCGTGGAGGTTCTTCATTTCAAGTGATTGGTAATCTCCATCGTGCCGCGACGTTAAACAGGCACTTCTTGGGAGTCAACTCATGTTTCTTTTTATTTTTCTCTTTCTTCTTCTTTAGATAGATCTTATTTTGTGCTAACTAGTTTAGAAGTGTATGCAGAAATGAGTGTGCTTTGAAGGGGCTGCGCCTAGAAAAAAATGGCTAAGTATTGAAAAAGTGCGGACCGCACATTTATTGTGCGGACCGCACAATCATGAATGCCACAGCAGAAAGGAATCTGCGGCCGCACAACTTTTTGTGCGGCTGCACAACTGGAGACCCAAAAATGCAAACTATCTGAAGTTTGTCTGTCATAAAAAAGGCCAATCTGCGGCCGACACAAGCAATTATGCGGTCCACGTAAAATTCTACGGCCGCACTAATAAATGTGCGGACCGCAGAATCATAGAAGGGTAAACTGGTATCAAGTAAAGGAGTGCGGCCGCACATGAAATTGTGCGGACCACAGTCATCTCTTGAACCTTCACCAGATGGTGTTAAGTATAAATAGTGCTCTTCGTCATTCAGTTAAAACTTTATGCACTCTGAAAACTTCACGCAAAGACAAGCACAACACTTTCATCTGAATCAAGCGTCTAACACTCATTTCATCATCTTAATCTTTCCCTTGCATCACTACATTACTGGTATGTGCAATCCATCCTTAGATTTTTCAATTTTCTTAGTTTTATTCTTAATTAGTTTAGTTCTTTTCAGCCCTAATTGTAAAATTCATCATCATGTCGAGCGTTAATACATTGGGTAACTTCCTACTTGCTAATTTGGGGATGGGTAAACTAGTTACCATGTTTAATTAATGTTACCTTGTCAAAATCTTGCTTAGAAGTTAGAACCCTAAAGTTACTGCCAAATTAATTTGAATTGTGCGGCCGCGCAAGAAATTGTGCGGTCCGCAGATCCCTCATTTAAGGTGTTTGATGTGAATTGATTGTGCGGACCGCACTCAATTTATGCGGTCCACAGAAATTGGACTGCGGCCGCAGAAAAATGTGTGCGGCCGCAAATCGACCAATTCTTTGATATCAGAGAATTGCATGATTGAAGCTGGAATACTGCGGCCACACTCAAAATTGTACGGTCCACACTTCAAATATGTAGTCACACTTAAAATTGTGCAGACCGTAGAAACACCACTGCTGCCGCACTTCAAAATTGTACGGTCCGCACTCTCCCATCTGCGGTCGCACTCACAATTGTGCGGACCGCACTTCTGCACCTACATCTAGTTTTTCCTGTAACTGTTTAATGCTATGAAATAAAACTTAGCTGAATCATGTTTCCAAAAATTTTAGAGAATGGTGAGATCTTGTGGTAGAGGTGATACTTCCAGAGGGAGGGGTGAACCCTCTCGAGGCCGAGGCAGGGTACCCTACCACTCTCTGTCCAAAAAGTGATAAACAAGAAGGCAACTACGGAGAGAGCCCTTGAGGCTGCCCTATGAATCAAGTTCCTTTGTCCCGTCTAGGGAAGCTTCAGAGCGAAACTCTATGAAAAATCAGCCAGAAGCCCAAAGTCAGTCGCAATAGCTTCATAAGAAGTTCCAACTCAGAGATGAGCCTTCCACCTCAGCTAGCTCTTCTAAGGGTTCGGAAGAAGGCAGCCAGTGTTTAGATGCCTCATCTACTCACACTCTCGCTGCACCAGTTATAGTTGATGATGATGATGATATTCCAGATGATGGCAGAGGGGGTGATACTAGAGTGGCCCGTCTAGAGAGATCGAAAAAGAAGGAAGTCTGGAAGACAGATTTGTGAGCCTGGCAACATTTACCAATTTAGAGAGTGGTGGCCCCAGAGATCGCTCACACTTGAGCGTCAGTTTATTTTGAAGGATTTGGATAGATTAAATCAAAATGTGGCAAAGCAGTTCAGGAAGAGAAAGGGGCAGACATGGTTCACCCAAAGCGTGGGATGCCAAGGAGCATTTAGTACGGAAGTTCTATGCAAATGTGGCACATATCAAGAAGGGTACTAAAGTAACCAAGGTGAGGAATCTGAAGGTCAGAATTGATCAGAGCGCTCTGAACTTATATTGTGGGTTCAAGGAGGTGGAGCTAGTTCAGTACTTGGAAAAGTTTTCAATGGGTGATGCAGCTCACCCTTGGCTAGCAGAGATCATGGCAGCTCCAGGACCACCACTACCATGGATCACAACAAGGGTTCCCATTACACGGGCCACCCTCAACATTGAGGCAAAAGGGTGGAAAACATTTGTGTGCAGTCGCATAGACCCTAGCCGGAATGAGAACAACCTTCCAATCCCCCGGGCAGTCTTAGTTGCATCTATCATGGCCGAGTATCCAATCAATATGGATTCCATCATGTCGGCCAACATGTCGGTAGTTGTCAGGCAGAGTGAGAGTTCCTACCCATATCCGAACACCATTACAGAATATTTTACGGATGCGGGAGTTGAATCAAGGAGCTTTGACACAAAGATTCGGGCGAAACAGCTCTTCTCCTGGTACTCTCTAAAGGACCCAAGGGACCTGAAGAACAAGGGTCAGCCAACTACTACAGTGGGCCAGTCTGATGAGCCTTCAGTGGTAGTTGCAGAGTCAGCTGCTATGCCTTCTACAACTTTCATGCCTTCCACAGCAGCCGGGCCTTCCACCTCGACAGCTGCCATGCCACCACCCCTATCTTTAGGGCCATCAGCATTAGTATCAGTACCTTCCTCCTCTACTTATCCACTCACTGCGTTGCGAGTCTCCCAGACACTGGCGAGTCTCAACAACTGGATGCAAACAGCTAATAAAAAAATATCTGACTTAACCAGTGCTGTTGCAGCACAATCTTATACCCCAGCACCCCAGATTTCTCCGACAGTGGAGGAGACTTTAAAGAAGGTTCCGGAGATCCAAAAGACTATTATGGACACTCTGGTGGCACATGGGGAGCTATAAAGGATTTAGGTAAACAGGTGAAGAAGATGAGGAAATCACAGGCCTCGAAGAAAGCACTTGACAAGTTGGCAAAAGAGGTGTCCAAGATAGTAGCAGCTAGGGATCTTCCACTTGATCTGCTGATGGAGTCAGCTCCAGTAGCACCAGCAGCACCAGAGGCATCAGAGGCACCAGCTGGCCAGTCTAAGGAGCTAGACCTCGCTGCCCACACTGCTAAGGCAGTGTTACAAATGTTCACTAACCCAGCTTCTCCCCGAGCAGAGGACGATGAGATACAGTTGGAGGAGCCTGAGGGAGTCTTCTCTACTCTTTCCCTTCCTTGATTTTTATTTTGTTAAGCATTGGGGACAATGCTTATTCTTATTTAAGGGGTGGGGGAGTTTATTTTGATTTGATGACAGTTGGCTTGTAATAACTTGATAACATTCTCTTTTCCTTTTTATTTATGTACATATTCTTCTTAAGGAAATGGAGTGCTTCAGGAAAGATGAACCCGTTCTATTCCAACATATCCTACCTTAGTCCAAAAGCCTTCATTATATTCCGAAAAAGCCCTACGTGATTTCAAGCTGAGTGAACTTACATTAGTGGTGATTTACATGAGGGGTAATCATATGGTACTTAGAGCTGTACTTGTGACATTCTTTTGAGAGAGATGAGCGAACTTCTCATAAATCCTTGAATTGAGTGCCACATGCTTAAGTGAGATATGCTAGCGGAGAGTAGAGGAGAAGGAGTTTGGGATCCACAATGACCTACATGAAAGAGTGAGCTTCCTTGATGAATAAAGTCAACTCTTGATGCTCTAGTGTCACGTTAGAACTATTTGTGTTTAAAAACTTCAAATCATTGCCTTTTTAAATAATTCACAAGTGTTGTGGGTAATTGTTAGTCCCAATTGATGTGTGTTTGATTCATCTTAGCTTAGTTAGTGATGTTTCAAACGTCAATACCACACAAGAGGGGGGGAGGTGATTTGTGTGGTACCCAATTTTCGATCTAGAAGAACCTGGTTCTTCTAGGTGTTCTAGCTACTACTGTTTGCAGAATTAAAATACAAAAAATAAAAGAGCACAAGGATTTTACGTGGGAAAAACCTGGCTCAAAAGGTGAAAAAACCACGACCTACTACTCAGTAGGATTTTCCCAAACATCCACTAAACTCAATGAGCCAAAAACAGCATTTAAAAACTCTTGTAACCTAAGGATTAACTCTAATCCCTGTGTGGCACACAGCCTCAACTGTTGCGACACTTTCAAGTTAACTCTAACTTGAATACTCAAAGTACCTAATATAATTGCTTCTATGAAAGATGGAAAGGTACAAGTTTTAAATCACCTACTACAATTGAACTAGAATAAGAATAAACACAATGGAAATGGTCTTCTATCTTGTTCAAGTAGCTGCAGGCGTGCACACTCAATCTCACATAAATTGCTTGCAAAATAGCCTTGCTCTTTTGCTCTCAATTTTTCTTAACTTCAGCGTATGTGCATACCTGTAAAAGAGAACAACTCAGATATTTATTAGATTAGTAATTAGAGTGTGATTGTAACTCAATTTCTGATCCTCCATTGAGTTTGAGTCCTAGACCAATCCAAACTCCAACCCTTATCCGGATGTGTTCTCTTCTTATAAGGAGACATCTTCTCCTTATCCCATATGCAATCTTTTCGATCAGGTCAGAAGATATTGCTGCTTGATCCCCAAGCACTTATCTTCTTCACGTGCATCTCATGTGCATGGGCCATAACAACTATGTCTCCTAAGATGGACCTGGTCCTTTACTGAGTTCATTTGTCATTCTTCAAAACTTCAACTGATCTTGGGCCAACAAATTCCTCCTTTTTGATGATGACAAACTCCGTGCTTTTACTGATCAGATAACCTGTGGAACTCAGCTAAAATATCATCACTTGAAAACTTTAACTTATCATTAAGGGCCAGATTTAATTAGGTCATAAACATCACTGTTCAGAAAAATAGTTTTTAAGCTTTTAAGCACAATACACAATATCTTCCCCCTTTTGGCATCATCGAAAAGTTGCATAAACATGTGAATCCCAGAATATTAATCATTACTCATGGCCACTGGGGCAACTGCAAGTGAAAGCATGCTTTAGTTAATCAAAAATCAACTTGACAAATATAACTATTAAGAGCAGAATCATCATAAAACAAGAGAAATGCAAATTGTCATTGATAAGCAGTGCTTCTACAAGATAGTCCACAAAAAGAAAGAACAAAACAACCAACCATGAGCAAAAACAAGAAAAATCCCTAATCTGGGTCACTGGGGGTTAACTGAACTGGTTCAGAACAAGGACAAAGAGGGCTAAGGCTTTGAAGAACTAGAGGGTTGGGATTGGAGTAGGTTGAGCATTGTTTGTAGCATCCCTTCACTCTTTTCCTTTTCTTTTGCTAGTTCTGCTTTCAGCCCATTCCTTTTTTCTTCCAACTCAGCCACACGAGCCTGAAGCCTAGCAATCTCAGCATCTTTGGTCTCACATTCTTGAACCAAAGCCCTAACCTTGCTATTCACTGGAGTCTTTACTGATGAACCAGGTTCAACAGGGGCTACACTTAGCAGATAGTCACAGGCCTGGAGAGTCTTGATTCCAAAGTGCTCCTTACTGGAGGCCATTTCCCATTTCTTCAAAGGAACGTTCAGCCTGTCCAGTACAGTTGTCAGAATGAATCCATAAGGAGTAGCATGAGCCTTTGAACCATTGATGACTCTGTCCAGCAGTTTGACTATGAAAGCAGGCCAATTAATCTGCTTACCCCTCACAAGACACTCCATGAGAACCAGGTCCATGTAATTTGCAGTGTGCCTCCTCTCCTGTCTAGGCAGCAGACACTTGTTCACAAACTCAAAGAGCACTTTATGCTCTGGCTTCATTTCACTCTTTTGAACAAATCTTGCCTCAGGCACCTCTTCAGCATCCTTTGTATCACAGTAGTTCCTGGTGATTTGAAGTGCTGTGGGCAGATCATCTAGACAAGGCCACCTTTGCCTGGTGTAATCATCATAGCCCTCACTTGGAATGTCTAGAATCCTGCCCAATTCAGGTGCATCAAACTTCACCTTCACACCTTTCACCACACTGGTCACTAGCCCATTTTTCACAGAGCCATTTGCCATGAAATAAATCAGCTCTCTTCTGGCTAGTCTTCCATCCATCTGAAGGACCATGTCCTTCCAACCTTGTGCAGCTAAAACATCCAACAACCTAAGCATACCTGGCTCCTCCAGGTCTTTCAGCAACCTCCCCTTCAATATCTTCCTCCTGCTAAAAATAACAAAACGATCTTGCTCCTGTTCAGACTTCTCCTCTTCTTCTTCTCCACTCCACTCTTCATCTTCTTCTTCAGTAATTTTCACTTGTTTTCCCTTCACTGCAGACCTAGTTCTTCTAACCAAAGAAGGTTCAACAGGTACAGATTTTGAAGACTTCTTTGTAGGAGTCTTGGTTATTTTTGGTTTGTCAGTGGGAACCTCCACAGTTGTACCTCTCTCTTGATGGGCTAGTTCCATGTCCTCTTCCTTTTCTTCAGCAGCCTCAGAACTTTCCACTACCTTTTCTTTTCCCTTTTCCTTCTTCCTTTTCTTACTCTTCTCTAATGCTTCCTGTAGTTCTGCTTCACTTTGCCTTACTTTGCTCCTTGTAGCTCTTCCCCTAGGTACAGAAGTAGCAGCAGTCTTGGGAGATGTTACTTTGCTTTTCTTTGAGGGTTTAGAAGCAACTGGGGTCCTTTGCGAAGACGCCTTATGCTTCTTTGGGTCATAACTGGCCCCCACTTTCTTAAAAAATATCTGCTAAAGTCTCCTCCACAGAAGAACCATGTTCTTCTTGTTGCTTACTCATTTGAACAAGTACCTCAGCAGCCTCTCCTGATCCGCTTCCCCCTAACTTTAAGCCACCTTCTTCTCCACCACCACATATAGCAAGAACCTCCCCTTTCTTTTTCTTTCTCCTCCTACTAGACTCAGCCCCTTCAATATATTTCACAGAACCCACCAACACAAACCTACTATCTTCCTTCTCTGCTACATCAGAAAATACAAAACAGGTGTTTACCTCACCTGGGGTTTCTTGACTCTTGTCATTAACAGAAGACCCAGGTTCTTCTCCTTCACTAGCAGAGATGAAGTTTTCAGACTCAGAGCTTGAGTCAGATTCTTCAGCTGAAACCTCTTTCCTTTGACTGGCCTTTAATTTCTCATTCAAGGCTTTTCTGAGAGAGCCGGATGCTACAGTTTTTCTGGCTAACATCTTTTGCCGACGAAATCTGGGTTTTGGGGTTTCAACTGGAGGTGTTGAAGATGAGGTATTAGGTGAAACAGGTGGGGGAGTTCTAGGATTGTCTTGAGGATTAGTCATGGTGGAGTATTTCTGGAAATATTTTGGGAATTTTTGGAGAAGAAAAGGGGATTATCAGAAGTATTGGAGAAGTGAATGACAGTTATGAGTGATGAGAGAAGGTGTAGAGTGTATTTAAAGAGGGATCATGATTAAGCCTGTAACGACAGCCTTTTCAGTGGTCAATTAGGAGTCTAATCAAATTAGAATTCCGGTCTCTTTAGAGATTAATGAGTGACGCTAGTTTTTAGGAAACAATCCCGTTTTAGTTAGACTCCTAGGATAATGAAACTGGTTCAATGGTCAACGGATAGAATTTCTGAAAGTTTGGTGTAATTAGGACTTCTGCTCATGATTGGTAATTTTATCTTTCTAATTGTGCAAAGTATAGAAACATACCTGAACTTTCTCATGAGCATATACTGATGAACCAAGTTCTTCAAGTAAAACTTCTCTTGATCATGCCTCAAATGCCATAATAGAAAAACTTTGTAAGAGATTAAAGATTCATATAAACACATGTCACAGGAGTATACTAATTAAAGTATGAGACTGAGTAAGAATTAGTCTAGACATTTACATTGAATTAAGAACTCCTAACCAAAATTTTTTTTTCCAATTTTTTTTTTCATTTTTCAATTTTTTTTTCATTGTGCATTCTGAACTGGACCTTTTAGGTGATCTTAATCATCCCTAATTCCAACCTGTTCCTTTCAAAGTTTTCTCTACTCAGTGCTTTAGTGAAGATGTCAGCTATTTGTTTATCAATAGCGCAAAATTCTATGGAGATTAACCCTTTCTCATAGTTATCTCTTAAGAAGTGGTGTCTAACATCTATGTGCTTGGTCCTTCTTTGTCATACTTATAGCACTAGTGTTATCACAAAATATTGGAATACACCCCACTTCAATTCCAAAGTCTACCAGCTGTTATTTGATCCATAGCAATTGAGCACAACAAGAGGCAGCAGCAACATATTCAGCTTCAGCAGTAGACAGGGCTACTGAATTTTGCTTTTTGGTAGCCCATGACACATGACCCCAGGAAATGTGCCATACCTGAAGTACTCTTCCTGTCCACTAAGAACCCTGCATAATCAGCATCAGCATATCCTACCAGATCAAAGTTACTACCTTTGGGATACCAAAGACACAAATATGTGGTGCCTTTCAGATATCTCAGTATTCTCTTGACAGCAGTCAAATGTGACTCCTTTGGATTTGCCCGGAAACGAGCACAAAGTCCTACACTGAAAACAATGTGAGGTCTGCTGGCAGTAAGATACAAAAGTGAACCAATCATACCCCTATACAACTTTTGATCAACTGATGAACCACGTTCATCAACATCTAATTTAGTGGCAGTTGCAATAGGTGTATCTATTTCTTTGGAGTCCTCCATTTTAAACTTTTTGATTAGTTCTTTTGTATACTTCTGCTGATGGATCATGGTCCCATTTTGACTTTGTTTGATCTGCAAGCCTAGGAAGAAATTTAGTTCACCCATCATACTCATTTCAAACTCACTTCCCATTAATTTTGCAAAGTCCTTACTCAACCTATCAGTAGTGGCCCCAAATATTATGTCATCAACATATATTTGTACAACAAGGAGGTCTTTACCTTTTACCCTTAGGAACAAAGTGCTGTCAATTTTACCTCTTTTGTACCCATGCTCCAGTAGGAATTTTGATAGTCGTTCATACTAAGCTCTTGGGGCTTGTTTGAGCCCATATAGAGCTTTGTCCAGCTTGTACACATGCTCAAGACATTCCTTGCTTTCAAATCCTGGAGGTTGTTTCACAAACACTTCCTCTTTGAGGTAGCTATTTAGGAAGGCACTTTTGACATCCATCTGATGGAGAGTGAATTCCATATGTGCTGCAAAGGCAATAAGGAGTCTGATTGCCTCTAGTCTTGCAACTGGAGCAAAGGTCTCATCATAGTCAATGCCTTCCTCTTGGCTGTAGCCCTGAACCACCAGCCTTGCCTTGTTTCTTGTAACAGTTCCATCTTCATCAAGTTTGTTCCTGAAGACCCATTCGGTGCCAATGACTGACCTGTCCTTGGGTCTAGGAACTAGATTCCAGACTTGACTTCTTTCAAATTGATTGAGTTCCTCCTGCATAGCATTTACCCAGTCTGCATCCTGCAAAGCCTCAACATCATTTTTAGGTTCAATAAGAGATAGAAAAGCATCAAATGCACACAGATTCTTTAATTGTGATCTAGTTTTGACTCCAGATGTTGGATCATTAATGATGTTCTCAATGGGATGAGAACTTTGATACTTGTGAGATTTCACCAACAACTCATTTCTACTAGATGATTCTCCTGTGTTCTGTTGATGAGGAATAGGTTCTTGTAAAGAGTTTGTTTCATTTTCTCCCTGATTAGTTCCCCCTGTCAGGTTGCCCAGACTGGAAGAACCTGTTCCATCACCTGTTCCTTCTTTTGATGCTGCTTCAGTCAATTCTCTTACCAAGCCAATGGCTTCATCTTCATGTTCCTGTCTCTCAGAAAGAATGTTAGTTTCATCAAATACAACATGCACACTTTCTTCTACACACAGAGTTCTTTTATTAAATACTTTATATGCTTTGCTATGTGAAGAATATCCCAAGAATACTCCCTCATCACTTCTGGGATCAAACTTGCCTAGGGAGTCTTTTCCATTATTGTGCACATAGCACTTGCAACCAAATGCCCTAAGGTGGGATATGTTTGCTTTTCTCCCTTTAAGTAATTCATAGGGAGTTTTCTCAAAGAGGTCTAGTCATGCATCTATTGATTATGTAACATGCAGTGTTTACAGCCTCTGCCCAGAAGCTGTGGGGTACTTTGCTAGAGAGAAGCATTGTTCTTGCCATATCCTCAAGGGTCCTGTTCTTTCTTTCAACTACACCATTTTGCTGAGGAGTTCTAGGGGCAGAGAAGTTGTGATCTATACCATTTTCATCACAATATTCAGCAAATTTTACATTTTCAAATTCAGTTCCATGATCAGACCTAATTGATGCAAGTTGATTTCCTAATTGTTTCTGAGTTTTTCTAACAAAGGCAGTAAACATTTCAAATTCCTCATCTTTGGATGTTAGAAATAATACCCAGGTAAATCTAGAATAATCATCAACAAGCACCATCACTTATTTCTTTCCACCTCTGCTCAAGGTTCTCATTGGACCACAAAGATCCATATGAACCAGTTCCAACGTCTTGGACGTACTTACCATTTTCTTGGATTTGAAAGATGACCTTACCTGCTTCCCCCTTGCACATGCCTCACAAACTTTGTCTTCCTTGAACCTGATATTAGGTAACCCTATCACCAAGTCCTTGGAGACTAATTTGTTTAGCTGATTTAGACTTGCATGGCAAGTCTTTTGTCCCACAAGAGGGGATCATTAACTAGCACACTTAGACAAGTGAGTTCATTTTCTGAAAGAGTTGACAAATCTACAATGTAAATATTGTTAACTCTTCTTCCCTGCAAAACAATCTTGTCAGTGGTAAGGTTAATTACAAAACATTTGGTAAAGGTGAAGGCTACAAGATTACCTCTGTCACACAGTTGTGACACACTGATTAGGCTATATTTCAAGCCATCTATCAAGTAGACATTCTCAATGGAATGAGAGTCTGTCTTACCTACCTTTCCAACCCCAATGATCTCACCTTTCTTTCCATTTCCAAAGGAGACATTACCTCCTTTCAGGTTCTCAAGTGAAAGGAACTGATCCTTGTTCCCAGTCATGTGTTTTGAGCAGCCACTATCCATGTACCATATTTGGCTACTCTCTTTCACTTGAGCCTGCAAAAAGAAATCAGAGGTTAGTCTTAGGAACCCAAACTAGTTTGGGTCCCTTTCTTTGGGCAAAAGGATGAATCAGATTCTTTCTTGCCCAGCTAGGCAGTTTGTGTTTTTCTTGAACAAAAGCTTTGTTCCTTTGACTGGCCTTTTCCTTTGCATTACATTCATTTTTATAATGGCCAGTCTTACCACAGTGTGTGCAGATCCTACTTTTAGGAAGAGTGAGGTACTTGTTTTTGGGGTCCCATTTTAGAGCTTGAGTCCCATAGCCAAGTCCTCTTTTATTGCTGCTGTGATGCTCTTGCAACCATGAGAGAGCATCAGAAGCTTTGTTCCATTTGCAAGTTTTGTCTAGTTCATGTTTTACCTTTCCTAGATCTTCTTTTAGAACCTTAATCAATTCATCTTTCTTATACAGTTCATCTTTCATTTTTCCTAGATTTTCTTCTAGAGTGAGAAATGAGTGGTCAGCTTTCTTCTTTCCTGTTCCTACTTTCAGCTTTAGATTTTCTGACCTAAGTTCTAGAATACTATTGTCAAGTTCAAGAACCTGGTTCTTCAACTCAATTTTTGTTATCACTCTCATCAGCCCTAGATTCTAGACTTTTGCATTTTGCTTTTAGGATAACACATTCCCTAGACAGAACTTCCTTTTCATTGTTAACTATTTCAGACTCATCAATGAAGTCTAATAATAGCTCAGCCAACCTTTCTTTAGACAGAAATTTAATTTTGTCCTTGAGATGCAGAATACTTACCTCCTGCTCATCATCTGATTCTCCAATGGCCATAAGAGCTTGCTCTTCTTCAGCTTCATCTTCTGAGTCTTCATCAGAGGTTTCACCCCAAGCAGCAACCATAGCCTTGGTTGAACCTTTGTTTCTCTTAGGTTGAACCTGTTCCTTCTTCCTGTTTCTTCGTTCAGCCCTTGCTTTCTTCCACTCAATCTCCCATTGAGGGCAATTCTTGATCATATGGTCAGTCTTACCACACTTATAGCAGCCATCATTTGTCTGTTTCTCAGGAGCTCTTGTCTTGTTGAAGTTTGTACCTCTTGATGAACCCTTTCCTCTCATTAGGTACTTTTTGAAATCTTTAGTGATCATAGCCATCTCATCATCTTCTAGGTCTGAACCTTCTGTAATTTTGAGAGCCAAACTTCTCTCCTTCTTGGGTGTATCCATCTTCCTGGTTTGCCTTCTCAGTTCATAAGCAGTAAGATTCCCAATCAGTTCATCCAGCCTGAGAGTGGCCATATTCTTGGACTCCTGAATGGCAGTGATTTTGCTTTCCCAAGCAACTGGAAGAATTCTTGTCAAGATCTTCTCAACCTTGTCTTCTTCAAGAATAACTCTTCCAAGAGACTTAAGTTCATTTGTCAGTGTAGTGAACCTAGTGTACATCTCTTGAATGGTTTCTCCATCTTTCATAGTGAAATTCTCATATTGAGAATATAGCAATGTTCCTCTGGATCTCTTCACTTGAGGTATTCCTTCATGAGCCACTTGCAAAGTGTCCCATATCTCTTTTGCAGTAGTACAACTTTGGATCCTACTGTATTCATCTGGACCCAGTCCACACACAAGCCATTTCTTGGCCTTAGCATTTTTCTCCCACTTTTTTAAATCTTCAGTAGTGCAATTTGCCCTTGTCTTTGGCACTTCCACTCCTTCCTCATTTTTCATTATAGTTGCCAAAGGACCATCAATGACTATGTCCCAGAGTTCATAGTCTTCTCCTATGATGTGATCCTTCATCCTATTCTTCCACCATGAGTAATACTGTCCATTGAACAGTGGAGGCCTGGCAGTGGATTGCCCTTCCAGTTCCCAGGTGGTGCACTCATGTTGGTCTTTTCCTAAGGTGTTAGCCTCTTCAAGGATAACCTGCTCTGATACCAATTGATGTTCCAAACGTCAATACCACTCAAGAGGGGGGGTGATTTGTGTGGTACCCAATTTTTGATCTAGAAGAACCTGGTTCTTCTAAGTATTCTAACTACTACTGTTTGCGGAATTAAAATACAGAAAATTAAAGAACACAAGGATTTTTACGTGGAAAACACCTGGCTCAAAAGGTGAAAAAACCATGACCTACTACTCAGTAGGATTTTCCCAAACATCCGCTAAACTCAATGAGCCAAAAACAACATTTACAAAACTCTTGTAAACCTAAGGATTAACTCTAATCCCAGTGTGGCACACAGTCTCAACTGTTGCGACACTTTCAAGTTAACTCTAACTTGAATACTCAAAGTACCTAATACAATTGCTTCTATGAAAGCTAGAAAGGTACAAGCTTTAAATCACCTACTACAATTGAACTAGAATAAGAATAAACACAATGGAACTGGTTCTTCTATCTTGTTCAAGTAGCTGTTGGCGTGCACACTCAATCTCACATAAATTTCTTGCAAAATAGCCTTGCTCTTTTGCTCTCAATTTTGCTTAACTTCAGCGTATGTGCATACCTGTAAAAGAGAACAACTCAGTTATTTATTAGATTAGTAATTAGAGTTGGATTGTGACTCAATTTCTGATCCTCCATTGAGTTTGAGTCCTAGAACAATCCAAACTCCAACCCTTATCCGGATGTGTTCTCTTCACATAAGGAGACATCTTCTCCTTATCCCATATGCAATCTTTTCGATCAGTTCAGAAGACATTCAGAAGATATTGCTGCGTGATCCCCAAGGACTTATCTTCTTCACGTGCATCTCATGTGCATGGGCCATAACAACTGTGTCTCCTAAGATGGACCTGGTCCTTCACTGAGTTCATTTGTCATTCTTCAAAACTTCAACTGATCTTGGGCCAACACCTATGCTTCGCGGTAGTTGAAGATTCATGAGAAGAACTATCCGGTTCATGATTTGGAGTTGGCAGCCATTGTTCACGCATTGAATATTTGGAGGCATTATCTGTATGGCGTGGCATGTGAGGTGTTCACGGATCACAAGAGTCTTTTGTATTTGTTCAAGCAAAAGGAGTTGAATTTGAGGCAGAGGAGGTGGTTGGAGTTGTTGAAGGACTATGATATCACCATCTTATATCATCCGGGAAAGGCTAATGTGGTGGCCGACGCTTTGAGTAGAAAGTCAGCCATTATGGGCAGTCCTGCTTATATTCCGGTCGGTGAGAGGCCGCTTGCTTTGGATGTTCAGGCCTTGGCCAATCAGTTCGTGAGGTTGGATATTTCTGAGCCCAGCCGTGTGTTAGCTTGCACAATCGCTCGTTCTTCATTATTGGAGCGTATCCGAGATCGGCAGTTTGATGATCCCCATTTGTGTGTCCTTAGAGACACGGTGCAACACGGAGGTGCCAAGCAGGTTACCATAGGTGATGATGGAGTTTTGAGATTGCAGGGCCGAGTCTGTGTGCCCAATGAAGATGGTCTTCGAGAGTTGATTTTAGAGGAGGCCCATAGCTCCCGATATTCTATTCATCCGGGCGCCGCAAAGATGTATCAGGATTTGCGATAGCATTATTGGTGTCGGAGAATGAAGAAGGATATCGTTGCATATGTGGCTCGGTGTTTGAATTGTCAGCAGGTCAAGTACGAGCATCAGAGGCCCGATGGTTCATTTCAGAGGATTGAGCTTCCCGAGTGGAAGTGGGAGCGGATCACTATGGACTTCGTTACTGGACTCCCGCAGACTCGGAAGATGTTCGACGCAGTATGGGTCATTGTTGATAGGCTGACCAAGTCAGCGCATTTCATTCCTGTGGAAGTCTCCTATTCTTCTGAGAGGTTAGCTGAGATCTATATCCGGGAGATTGTTCGCCTTCATGGTGTGCCCGTGTCTATCATTTCGGACCAAAGTACGAAGTTTACCTCGCGTTTCTGGAGAGCAGCTCAGCAAGAGTTGGGCACACGGGTTGAGTTGAGCACAATATTTCACCCCCAGACGGACGGGCAGTCCGAGCGGACTATTCAGATTTTGGAGGATATGCTCCGAGCTTGTGTCATCGACTTTGGAGGCTCGTGGGATCAGTTTTTGCCTTTAGCGGAGTTTGCCTACTACAACAACTACCAGTTGAGTATCCAGATGGCTCCTTATGAGGCTATATATGGTAGGCGGTGGCGGTCTCCGGTTGGATGGTTCGAGCCGGGAGAGGCTCAGTTATTGGGTACGGATTTGGTTCAGGATGCCTTAGACAAGGTCTGGATCATTCAAGATAGGTTTCGTACAGCTCAGTCCAGGCAAAAGAGTTACGCCAACCGCAAGGTTCGAGATTTGGCTTTCATGGTCGGTGAGCGGGTATGGCTTCGAGTGTCTCCTATGAAGAGCGTGATGAGATTTGGAAAGAAGGGCAAGCTTAGCCCTAGGTTCATTGGCCCGTTTGAGATTCTTGATCGAGTGGGAGAGGTGGCTTATAGACTTGCATTGCCGCCGAGCTTATCAGTCGTGCATCCAGTGTTTCATGTGTCCATGCTCCGGAGGTATCACGGCGATTCCTCCCACGTATTAGATTTCAGCACTGTCCAGTTGGACAAGGACTTGTCTTATGAGGAGGAGCCGGTAGCCATTCTAGACCGACAGGTTCGTCAGTTGAGGTCGAAGAGTTTCCCTTCTGTTCATGTTCAGTGGAGAGGTCAGCCTCCTGAGGCCTCGACCTGGGAGTCCGAGTCCGATATGCGGAGCCGTTATCCCCATCTTTTCCCCGACTCAGGTACTTCCTTCTTCTGTCCGTTCGAGGACGAACGGTTGTTTTAGAGGTGGAGAATGTGATGACCCAAAAGGTCATCACTTGCTTTTAAATTAAATTTTGTGTTTCCGAGACCTTAAAAGCCTCTTTTATCTTCACCTCGATTTACGTGCGCAGTCCGGGCGTGTAGCCGGAAAGCTTTTATGTGAAAGATCTGTGAAATATTGAAATTTTGACTTAAAATGCATTTAAGTTGACTTCGGTCAACATTTTTGGTAAACAGACCCAGACCCGTGATTTGACAGTCCCGGAGGGTCCGTAGGAAAATATGGGACTTGGGCGTATGCCCGGAATCGAATTCCGAAGTCCCAAGCTCGAGAAATGAATTTTTAAAGAAAATTGTTTTCTGAAAATGTTTAAAGGATTTTGAAATGAAATTTGATTAGAACATGTTGGTATCGGACCAGTATTTTGGTTCCAGCGCCCGGTACAGGTCTTATATATGATTTAAGATGAATATGTGTAATTTAGTGAAAAACGGATGTCATTTGACGTGATTCGGACCTAAATTTCAAAAAATTGATGTTTTAAGAAGTTTGAGGAAATTCTTTGATTTTGAGGTTTAATTCGTTGTTATTGAGGTTATTTTAGCGATTTGATCGCACGGATAAGTTCGTATGATATTATTGAGTTAGTACGTATGCTTGGTTTTGAGCCCCGAGGGCTCGGGTGAGTTTCGGGTAGGTTCCGGGGTGTTTAAACTTAGGAGAAATACTGTTGTTGCACCAGTTCTGGTGTAACCGCACCTGCGGTTCTTGGGCCGCAAATGCGGACTCGCAGGTGCGAGAAGTGCATCGCAGGTGCGGAAGCCTTCGCAGATGCGGGCAAAGTTCCGCAGAAGCGGTTCCGCAGGAGCGGATTTATCCCTCGCAGATGCGGCCCCTGTGGGCCAAGTCATTTCCGCAGAAGCGACCGTTTTTCCGCACGTGCGGTTGCGCAGATGCGACCCACGAGTCGCAAATGCGGAAGTCGGGCAGTGAGTCTTTTAAAAACATAACTTCAGCGATTTTTCTTTCAAATTTTCACAAAAATAGAAGAATTAGGGCGATTTTCTCATGAGATTTTCTTCCCAAATCACAAGTAAGTATTCATTAACTGATTTTTTTCAACTATCTAATGTTTTCCATCAACATTTATCAATAAACTTAGGGTTTTAATGGTAGAAAATTGGGGAATTGGGTAGAGTTAGGGCTTTTTGATTATTTAGGAATTTGACCTCGTTTTGGGGTCGTATTTCAAAATAAATTATATATTCGGGCTCGTGGGTAAATGGGTGATTGGATTTTGGTCCGAACCTCGTATTTTGACCAAACGGGCCCGGGGTCAATTTTTGGGTTTTTGGGAAGAATGAGTAGAAAACTATAATTAAGTATTGGAATTGGATTGTTTGGCGTTTATTGATGTTATTAAATCGATTATGTCTAGATACGATTGATTTGGAGCCAAATTCGAAAGGGAAAGCGATGTCTGAGGCTTGAGTTGGCCGTGGAAGTTCGAGGTAAGTGTTTGGTCTACCCTTAGCTTGAGGGATTAGGAGTTGTGTCCTATTTGCTATTTGTTTCTTGTTGAGTACGACGTATAGGCATCGTGACGAGTATCTATACGTTGGTGTCGAGCATGACCGTGAGTCTTATATTGTGATTTCCATGATTTCGTTGTATTATTCATGCCTTGGTGAAGGTTTCTATTGTTATGTAAAGTTTGTGGGAATAATTGTGACCTATGAACATTGAGGAGCGGTGGCTCCAGTTGTATAACGGATTGTGAAAGTATAGGTGATAATTGAACCTCTAGAGTAGTGGCTCGAGTTGTGAAGTGAATTGTGAAGTAAAAGTGAGAACGAGGAGAGATCATTATGTTTCCCCTTGCCGGGCTATTGTTGAATTGTGGTTCCCTTGCATTGTGTTCTTAATTGATATTAAGGATGTTTAGATTGATGATTCTTTGTGTTGGGTAAGGATTATGGTTATTCTCGGGGAACAAGGTTGGTTATAGCTGAGGTAGTTAGAGGTTGAAACAAGGTTGGTTATAGCTGAGGTAGTTAGAGGTTGAAACAAGTTTGGTTATAGCTGGGGTAGTTAGAGGTTGGAACAAGTTTGGTTATGGCTGAGGTAGTTAGATGTTGGAACAAGTATGGTTATAGTTGTTTCTCCCTCGCCGGGACGTATTTACTTATGCTGTCGAATCCCTAGCCGGGATAGTGTAGACCTTTTTGATCCCTTATCGGGACTCTCGTTATAATTGTAAATATTATATATGGATCGGGTTGCACGCCGCAACAATATTATATATAGATCGGGTTGCACACCGCAACAATATTATATATGGATCNAGACAAGCTTAGTAGAGTCCGAGGGATCGGTACGGAGACGTCTGTATTTATCCCTAGAGGCTACAGAGTTAGGAAAAACTTCACATCTATTCTTTCCTGTCGTGCGACTTGATTTCTCAATGCTAGTTAAACTTCCACTTTTGTTCCTTTGCGAATGGCAAGGTCACGTACTGCTTCTTCAGCCGAGCAGCAGCGTAGACCGATGTTAGATCAGCTACGTCTTCAGAGGCTTTGTGGAAGTTGGATAGGTTTCACCAAGCTCTTCACTACTACTCTTGGTGGCACATCTTCTGAGGATCCCCAGGATTATTTGGACAGTTGTCATGAGGTTCTCAGGAACATGGGGATAGTGGAGACCAATGGGGTCGATTTTGCTACCTTTCGCTTGTTTGGATCCGCCAAGACTTGGTAGAGAGATTATTGCTTGACTAGACCAGCCGAATCACCAGCCTTGACCTGGGAGCAGTTTACGCAGCTATTTCTGGAGAAGTTTCTCCCCATCACCCAGAGAGAGGTCTATCGGAGGTAGTTTGAGCGTCTCCAGCACGGTTCTATGACTGTTACTCAGTACGAGATTAGATTCATCGACTTGCCTCGTCATGCTCTTATCCTACTTCCCACTGTGAGAGAGAGTGAGGAGGTTCATTGAGGGACTCGTCCAGCCGCTCAGTTAGCTAGAGGTGGACGTAGAGGTATTAGAGATGGAGGTAGAGATGCTAGAGGTGGAGGTAAAGGTATTAGAGGTGGAGGTGCAGGTACCGTTCTGGTGCAGAATCCTTCGCAGATGCGGAAAATTTTCCGTAGATGCGGTTCCTTTCTCGCAGGTGCGGCCCCAGCGGGGCCTAGCCATTTTCGCAGAAGCGACAATTTTTCCGCACTTGCGGTTGCGCATATGCGACCCCTGAGCCGCAGATGCGGAAGTCGGGCAGTGAGTCTTTTTAAAAACATAACTTCAGTGATGTCTTTCAAACTTTCACAAAAAAATAGAAGAACTAGGGCGATTTCAAGAGATTTTCTTCCCAAATCACAAGTAAGCACTCACTAACTGATTCCTTTCAACTATCTAATGTTTTTCATCAACTTTTATCAATAATTCTAGGGTTTTAATGGTAGAAAATTGGGGAATTGGGTAGAGTTAGGGCTTTTTGATTATTTGGGAATTTGACCTCTTTTTGGGGTTGGATTTCAAAACAAATGATATATTCGGGCTCGTGGGTGAATGGGTGATCGGGTTTTGGTCCGAACCTCGTGTTTTGACCAAGCGGGCCCGGGGTCAATTTTTGGGTTTTTGGGAAGAATGATTAAAATGCTATAATTAAGCATTGGAATTGGATTGTTTAGCATTTATTGATGTTATTAAGTCGATTATGTATAGATACGATTGTGTTGGAGACAAATTCGAAAGGAAAGGCGGTATTTGAGGATTGAATTGGCCGAGGAAGTTCGAGGTAAGTGTTTGGTCTAACCTTAGCTTGAGGGATTAGGAGTTGTGTCCTATTTGCTATTTTGTTTCTTGTTGAGTACGACGTATAGGCATGGTGACGAGTATTTATACGTTGGTGTCGAACATGACCGTGAGTCTTATATTGTGATTTCCATGAATTCGTTGTATTCTTTCATGCCTTGGTGAAAATTTCTATTTGTTGGGTAAAGTTGTGAAATGAATTGTGACCTATGAACATTGAGGAGCGTTGGCTCCAGTTGTATAACAAATTGTGAAAGTATAGGTGATAATTGAACCTCTAGAGCAGTGGTTCGAGTTGTGAAGTGAATTGTGAAGTGAAAAGTGAGAAAGAGAAGAGATCATTATGTTGCCCCCTTGCCGGGCTATTGTTGAGTTGTAGTTTCCTTGCATTGTGTTCTTCATTGATATTACGGATACTTAGGTTGATGATTCTTTGTGTTAGGTAAGGATTATGGTTATAGCTGAGGTAGTTAGATGTTTGAACAAGTTTGGGTATAGCCGAGGTAGTTAGGTGTTCTAACAAGTCTAGTTATAGCTGAGGTAGTTAGATGTTAGAACAAGTTTGGGTATAGCTGAGTAGGAGTCGAGTTATGATTGGTTATAGCTGATTCACCCTTGCCGGGATGTTTGTCTTGATATTGTTGTTCCCTTATCGGGGAGTTATTATGTTGCTTTTGTTCCCTTGCCGGGATTCCTTGTGACTTTGTGTTGGCTTGTAAATGGGAGCGGGTGGTACGCCTACCACAAGATTTAATGAAATGGGATCGGGTGGTACACCTACCACAAGATATAATGAAATGGGAGCGGGTGGTACGCCTACCACGAGATATAATGAAATGGGATCGGGTGGTACGCCTACCACGAGATTAATGAAATGGGATCGGGTGGTACGCCTACCACGAGATATAATGAAATGGGATCGGGTGGTACGCGTACCACGAGATAAAATGAAATGGGATCGGGTGGTACGCCTACCACGAGATATAATAAAATGGGATCGGGTGGTACGCCTACCACGAGATATAATGAATTGGGATCGGGTGGTACGCCTACCACAAGATATGAGAAATGGGATCGGGTTGCACGCCTGCAACAAGATGTGGACCGAAAGTGAATTCTGCCTTTGTTTTCCTTGTCCTTGTTAGTAGTTGGATTTGGTTCCTTTATAATTCTCTCGATATTCTGTTTTACCTGTTATTCCCCGAAGCATGCTTTCCCCCTCCCATCTTTACTTGTTTATTTCTGCCTTTCTTTCCGCTGTATATTATATAACTGCACAGGTTTATTTGGTAATCTGGTGCTAGCCTCATCACTACTTCGCCGAGGTTAGGCTAGGCACTTACCAGCACATGGGATCGGTTGTGCTGATACTACACTCTGCACTCTTTTGTGCAGATCCCAGTGTTGTAGATTTCGGACTGCAGTGAGGTTGCTGCTTCTGGTCCATCAGGCGACCCGAGGTAGTCCTGCAGGCGTCCGCAGGCCTTGGCGTCTCCTTGTAGATATTATTCCTATTTCTTTCTTGCATTTCCAGAGACAGTGTTGTATTAATTTTTTCAGACCTTTATTTGTAGTAATCTTAGACATTCTGTGAAGTTGTGACACCAATCTTGGGTAGTTTTGTCATGGAATGGTATTAGCAGTATTATTAAACTCGAAAATTAAGTCTTCCGCTTGTTAAATTTTGTAGATTATTAACTGTTGGATTATAACTATTAACGAATTTAAAAATGGGTAAAGGTAATCTATTCAGAAAATTGCTTGCCTAGCTCACATTAGTAGGCGCCCATCACGACTCTCGAGGGTGGGAAATTCGGGTCGTGATAATAAATGCACAGATCTTTGAATGACAATCTCGCCAATATCCAGTGCCACTTATCAGACAGATTTATAGGGAAAAGGACTTCATCAACAGTAGACCAAGGAACATTACATCTTAAAAAATACCCAAGTATATACTCAGCAATTGGATCTGTTTCAGTAATCAAATTCATGTCTCTGTTTTTCTCCAAAAACTCCTTGTACAAATTCGAAATCAAGCAGTTAAACCAACAGTCAGTAGTTGTGAATCTTACTGGAACATCAACACCGTACTTCCCTTTCTTTCTCAAATAGTAAAAAATTATATGCTGAAATATGAAGAATATACACACATAGTCAGAAAATTACAGTATGAGAAAACTAAAAATGTATATCACCAGTTTATATTTTACAATTAAAGCGTTGACTTACTGAATCACACAAGGGTAGGCCGGGATATGCAAATGTGAAGAACCATTTTTTTTCTCCAATTTCATCAACTCCAAATTCAAAGATTTTCTTTAGCTTATTGCTAGCCTCTATATAAACACTGTCCCTGATGAATCATGATAAAAAGATATGGTTCATAACACGAAAATAAACAAGAAAAAAAAGAAAAAAGAAAAAACTAAAACACAAAACTTACGGCGCATTAGTCCTTAAGCCTCTATTGATGAAAGTGTTCCACTTACACAATACTTTAAAATCAACAGGATTGTCAACATTTCCCTGAAAAGGATACTTAATAGTCAAGATGGGCTTCTTTGACTTAGTTGGCTTATTTTCAACAACTTGGATGGTGCCACCAGAGTCAAATGTGTTCATGAATGGTGACTTCATGACCCCTGCTGGTTTCCTTTCTCTAGGGTTCATTTTAGGTGTGTCATGATCAACAACTATACGATCTTCCTGCATAGTAGCAATATTTTTCTCCACTCCTAAATCACCATATTCAATATTTTGATTGAAATACTTTTGGTGATTGCAGTTATTTGAGCCTCAGCATCGCTACTCCAGCTATTGTCCTCACCAACTTCCTCACAACTATTTTTACCAAGTTGTACAAAATCATCCACCAAACTCCCCATATTAGCAGTATTTTTGTCACAAAACTGCTGGGTGATTGCAGTGATTTCACGCTCGGCATCCTCAATCCAGGCTTCGTCATCACCAACTCCTTCACTACTTTTACCATCTTGTATAGAATCCTTCACCACACCCTCCATAACATCAACAGTTTGCTCTAGACTTATCTCATTGTCAACATTTTTTTTTACAACTTCTTCAATGCCAATATTTTTCTCCATAACTTTCTCACTACCAAAGTTATTCCCTGAAACTTTCTTATCATGATTGGTCGTCATCTTTTCGATTACCCTGTTCAGAAAAAATATACAAAAAGTTATAAAAGTATAGTAAAAGGTAAAAATAACAAATAAGCATAGTCATGAGAATACCTTTGAAGCATCGCGTTCACCTAGAGCTTTAAAAACCTTTTCGAATGAGGAAATCATTAAGTTCTCCAAAGATGAAACCTTGTCGTTTACCTATAAAAGGAAAAGTGAAACCGAATATCAATTAAGTTGTCAGAATTGCTGAAAGACAAAATAGAATTGTACCTTCTTGATTTCACTTCTCAAAAGTTTCAGCTCTGTCTCGCTTGAATTCAAGTTACTGGGTTGTGGATCCGGATTCTCATTGTTGATAGATTGTGATTTCGGCTTATTTTTGGAGTGCTTGTTAGCATTTGTTTTAACTTCAGCCACGACTCCAGATTCAATATGAATCTCATTTTTTATCTTCACAAACCGGGACAAAGTCATGCAATTGAAGCCTTGTTTGTTCATCATTTGTTGGGGAAATGTTACCAAACACCAACTACAAATAAATAAATAAAAGTTAGCAATCATGATTTTTTTTTTTTAAAAAAAAGACAACTTATGTATCAGAAATGCATAATTAATGTATCAGAAATGTATCATAAATGTATCAAAAATGTATCAAAAATGTATATCAGAAATGTATCAGAATGCATAATTCATGTATCAGAAATGTATAAGAAATGTATCAGAAATGCATATTTCATGTATCAGAAAAGTATAATTTATGTATCAGAAATGTATATTTTTACCTGCTCCTGACTTAAAAGAAAAAACTCTTTCCTCAACCTCTTAAACGTCACCTTCTTCTTTACTTTCCAGTTAAGTATGCATGGCACAAGATCTCCAATCCGGTAAGCGAGGTTTTTGCGAGTATAGGGGCAGCATTCATAAAACCAACACTGGAATGCCAAAGGCAAACAACCATATCGGTACATCTCTCTCCTGCTACGAACCTTATCCTTCATTGACTCCAACGTAGCATTAAAAACCACTTTTTCCCAAGGGAAAGTCTCAAAATCACCAGATTCAACCAACAGAAAATCATTCTTTATTATCAAATCATCATTCGTAATAGAAAACAGGAAACTGTGAACGAAATACAATACTGCACTCTTTAATGCATCCTCATCAGATTTCCACATCTTTTCTAAGAAACAGTCAGTTAACAATTTCTTAAACACTTTTGACATGCTTGGAAAGTACAATTCCATCAACCGACTCGACTGGACAGATTCATAATCCTTATTGGGATCACCATTACACTTTAAACCTGTGATAATACAAAACTCTGCAAGTCCAAAGCGCAACTTGGTGCTATTCACTTTAATCCATAACTCATTATCTTTAGGTGACACTACTTCGCTAAGCAATAGTGAATGGATAAGTTGGTTCTGTATAAAAAATTCGGGCAAGTCCACAAAATAACCAAAACATGTTCTTCTAAACATCTCAATCTGCTGATCATCCAAATTACAAATGTTTCACTATACTGCAATTTGTATGCACACTGATACGGGTACTATAATGATCACCCAAAGGAACATAGTAATCCCAAAGCTGCAAACAACACAAAAAATAAATATATATAAGCTTCATAACAATCACAATTACGCACTTTAAACATTACTTGTATAATATGTGGATAGATGATACACTTTATATACAAAAGTTGCACATTACTTATTGACTTGATACACATTATATACAATATGAAAAAGAATGATACATTTCATATACAAATCTGGAACATAACTGCTATATTGGTTAAATTTCTACATATTAAAATAAACTAACCGCACACAAGTCAAAGTTATATCATTCGAAAATACCTTCAAATCAGATGAGCTAGAACATTTTTGATCAGCATGAACTTTTCTCTTTTTTGATGGAATATCATCCCCATCACTTTTAACCTTCCTTTTAGAACCTTTACCCTTATCCTTCACAATATCCCTTCCCACTATTTTAATATTTTTTTTAACTTGTGCCTTTTTCAACAACTACATGTTGAGCAGTGTGTGACCTCGTTACTCTATCGCTGGGAGTCCCGCTATGAGAACGAGTCCTTCTATCAACATGGGTATTTTGCTTTCATTCACTAGGGGTATTTTGCATTGATTCAACAGATTTATGAGTTGCATGCCCCAAATCGCACCCAAATTCTGATAAATCTTCAAAATCGTCATCATCATTCCTAATGAAATTAGGGTTATATTTCACTAACTGACCGGCTAATTTCAGAGAATTTGGAGATGCCTTCATCTTTCTTTTTTTCATCATCAAAGACTTCTTTTCCCCCATTATAGAGACGAATATGAACAAAAAATTGGAAAACCTAGAGTCGACTATGAACAAAAATCGGAAAACCAACTCAAATTTTGACTTACATTGAAACCAAGAGTAAAAATGCAGAAGCTGTGTTTGAGAAGAAAGGTGTTTTGAGAGAGCCAGATTAATGGAGCGAGTTAAAAGGCGTGGGTTTTTTATGGATTATGGGCTAGTAGATGTAATAAGTTTGGGCTGGAGGGACATTTCCGTTCCAAAGGAAAAAACTTGGGCTATTAAAATTTTGAAGTGTTATACAGGGTAGTTTTCTCTATAATTTTGATAAGGCCCAAAATAATAAAGTAACAAGCTGGCCTATTTCTCTTTAATAAGTATGTCTCCATAAAAATGATCCAAATACGTTAGAATGCTTTTGGCACGTTCTTAATCAATCAAATCATCGTAGTTATGTATACATTTGCGTGACATAATTACGATTTCCAAAATTAAAACCAAGGTATGCATTCGCGCAACTTTGGACGAAACAATCTTAATAATAGTAAAGTGTTAGTAATTGTGTACACTTACGCGTGACATGATTCTTAGCACACCAAAAAAACGAATACACATGCGCCTGATTCGTTTCAAGATAATTTCTTAATCACAAATAATCAAGCAATTAAAAGTGATAAAAGGGTAATTGGACATATGTTCTAAAATGAGTAATTAAATAATTTAATTAAGCCAGGCACAATTAAAGCGACCATGCTAATACCACAGAATCCGAGAGTGCCTCACACCTTCTCCCGGGTTAACAGAATTTCTTACCCGATCTTCTGTTTTCGCAGACCATAAATAAGAGTCAAATTTCCTCGATTTGGGATTTAAAATAAATCGGTGACTTAGGACACCATAATAATTATCCCAAGTGGTGACTCTAAATTAAATAAATAATCCCATTTCGATTAATGTCACTTTATTTGGAAAAACTCTCTATTCCTTGGGGAAAAGGAGGTGTGACAGGTATCAACTGTATAGCGGAGATCTAAGGGTAGCGGATCTGGGCGTAACTCTGCGAGAAACGATCGAGGCCACTGTAGTCAGGGACTCATGAGCAAAAATAGTTTCGGGATATAGCTTCAATGTCGATGCTGCCAGCATTGTATTTGCCATCGGGCGCATCAAAAATACCAAGTGGCCTCGGTTGTTGCAGTCCGATCCTACCCAGAGAGACCCTAACTTGATATGTAAGTATCATGGCACTCACGGCCATAAAACCAAGGATTGCCAACAGTTAAGAGAAGGTGGCCAGATCATTCAATAACGGGCATCTCCGGGAATTTTTGAGTGATCGAGCCAAAAATCACTTCAGGAACAGGGACTCCAACAAACAGACCGAACAAGAAGAACCTCAGCACGTCATCAACATGATCAATGGAGGCGTAGATATCCCCCAAGGGCCAATGCTGAAGTACACTAAGGTGTCCATCACAAGGGAGAAATGAACCCGAGATTATATCCCGGAGGGATCGTTCAACGACGAGGACGCTGAAGGCATCATACAACCCCATAATGATGCACTGGTAATATCTGTAATTATAAATAAATTTTGAGTTTAACGTGTGTTGATTGATCCAGGTAGCTCGGCCAACATCATCAGATCGAGAGTCGTAGAATAGTTGGGTCTACAAGACCAAATAGTTCCAGCAATCCGGGTTTTAAACGGATTCAACATGGCAAGCAAAACCACTGAAGGAGAAATAACCCTACCAGTAAATACCGCTGGGACAATTTAGGATACTAAATTCTTTGTGATCGAGGGGGACATGAGGTACAATGCCTTATTCGGAAGTCCTTTGGTTCACAGCATGAGGGCAGTACCCTCGATAATGCACCAGGCACTGAAATTCCCCACACCAGGAGGAATCAGGACGGTCAACGAAGAGCAGTCGGCCGCAAAAGAAATATTCATAGTCGATGAAGTGATCTCGATGTCCGCACTCTCAATATCAAAGAACACGAAGTCGGTCAGAAGGAAAGAAACCAAATAGCAATCATCGATACTGGTCCTCACCGAACCGGAGAAGAAAGAAGCATATAATTTTTGTTGAGTGTACGGAATTGCGTTGTGTGGGGCTCCATATGATTTTTGTTGAGACTTGTGGGTTGGGCTGCTTGTATTGGCTGAGATGAGGTTTCTAGACCCGAGATTTGCACTATCGTATTGGGATAAGGAATGTTTGGAAGGATGGTACTATATTTCTATTGAGGATTTGGCAATGGCCCTTGTCGGACGAGTGAGCTTCTTGTCTTATTGATCAGATGAGTGGTTACGAGATTATGCGTGTTTCTTTCATCATCGGCAATGTATGAATGTTTTGAACGAGGTTCTTATCGATATGAGGCTTACTACCGGTACTGGTGCTGCTGTGAGTATCCGAGTGATGGGGTATATTATATGATTACATCTTGGTTTAATGTTATGGCTTGGCACCACTTGTTCAGACTTATACAGTGTATAGATATGAGATTCAGGTCTTGTAATGAATTTCGAGTGTTGGAGATTGGGTTCTAAGGTTTAAGGACAAAGGTTGAAGTAAGGATCTCTAGTTATGTTGTGTTGGCAGGCTTATATGGAGTGGGGTGACGTGGGATCACCCCCCGGTATGTGCATGGTAAGGTCACACCGTGATTTGATAGCTTTGGAACGACTCCTGGCACGTTCAGGACGAACGTATGTTAAGTGGGGAGGATGTAACGACTCGACTGGTCGTTTTGATCATTTGTACTTTGCTCAGTAGTTTGAGGGAACGAGTATCTCCGCATGATGTATTATGACTTGTGTGAATCATCGATTTTGGTTTTCAAGTTATTCGAAATCGATTTGAAAGAATGAACTTCAGGATTGAAGCTTTAAGTTCGAAGAGTTGACCAAGTTTGACTTTTTAGCGTTTGACCTTGTATTAGAGTTTTGATGGTTCTGTTAGGTAGGGATGGTGATTTTGTACTCGTGCGTATGCCCGGATTTGCATTTCGATAATTCTAGAAGGATTCGGCACTAATTGGCAAAAGTTGGAAATTGGAAGGTTTAGAAAGTCTATAAGTTTGACTGAAGTTGACTTTAAGGATCGAGTTCGAATTTTAGTTTCGGAACTTGGAATAGGTCCACTTCGTCATATGAAACTTGCCTGCAAAATTTGGCGTCATTTGGAGTTTATTTTATATGGATCGGACGCTTAGTTGCGATTCTAGAAGTTCTTGAAGTTTATTGTGATCCTCATGCGTTTTAGAGTCCGATTCGTGTTTTTAGAGGTTATTTTGATGTTTTTATTGCACGAGCGAGTTCGTGTTTTTTTTTGGACTGGTGTGGGTGTTTGGTTTGAAGCCTTGGGGGCTCGGGTAAGTTTCAGATTGGTTTCAGAATGATTTTATATGATTGTTGAGTGCTGGTACTAGTTTCATCGCATTTGCGATGTTTTTTTCGCAAATGCGACTACCGCGATTGTGAAGTGGCCCTCGCATTTGCGAAATTGGGCTGCTGGGGAAAACCTTGCATTTGCGAAGAAATCCCTTGTATTTGCAAAGTGTGGTTGTTCGCTTTTGCAAAGATCCCTGCTGCTTTTCTAGGGAGCTGTATTCACATTGGCGAAGAATTGGGTCGCAAATGCGACCTTAGCAGGAAGTTTCCTAGTTCGCTTTTGCGACGAATTGTTCGCTTTTTTGGGGTTCGCATTTGCGAACCTTATGTCGCAAATGCGACGTCCACAGCCTGCATATAACTGAGTAATTTCGAGACTTAACGGGGACTTAGCGAGTAAGCTTGATTTGTCTCCCTCGGAAAATTCGGGAACTGTATAGACGGAGTAGGTGGTCGATGGTAAACCGACGAGACTCGGTGTTATTAACAAAATAACGAAGAAGGATCACAATCCTCCATAGAGATGGGTGGATTTTCCCCAGGCACACCTCGTATCTCTTACAAAACTCTAAAACGACTGGGTCCACCGAGCCCAGCGTAAAAGGATAAGTGTAAACACTTAAATACCCCTCCACGTGGGTAGTAATAGCGTCTTCAAGAATGGGGACTACTACGTCCTTGCTTTCCCATTTACAGTCCTCTCAGTCCACGGGAATAACGTCTTCGGTAATGGAGCATATGTACCTTGATGCTTCTTCACCCCAGTCCTGTTTGTATGAGGGTTTCTTGACCTTAAAGTCGTCCGAAATTGAGCAGCCTCCAAAAATGAACATTTTCAAGGGAGGCTCGGGAGCTGGTTCTTGGTAGCCGACTCGGTGGTAGCCACTCCGGGAGATGCCGTTTTGAGGGCAACTACTTCAGGAGCAACTACCTCAGTACCGACAGCCGGTTAGGAAGATGAAGAGGCAACGTGTTGAGGAACTGATTTAGATGTTTTAGCTTTTTTTATATGTAAAAGTTTAAAAATTCAAAGAAAGAATATGAAGGTTTTAAAGAACGAGTTTGAAGGATGAAGAACAGAGTATGAAGATTTGAAGGAAATCTGGGTAAAAACCTAAGAACAACTATGAGAAATTGAAGATCAAGGATGAAGATATGAAGGTTTGAAGAAGGTTGATAATAGCCAAGGTATTCGGAGGTAGAAGCTTGTTCGGAAAGTAGGAAAGGAATAGGGGATAGAGGCTTTTACAAGGGAGGTTCGCGTCGATTAGCATTTGAAGGTAACTAGCCGATGGTTCACACGTGTCAGAAGTTAGAACGACGCGACTGATGGGATGTTTCGACTTCTTCGTTGTTTCTGTTGTAACATACAGAAGGAACCGGAGAACATCTATTGTTTCTCGTTGTTTCGGCAAACCTACTCTCTGAGAAACGAGGGAACTATCTATGTACGGGCAAAGCTGGGGCTAATGAGCACCCTGATTTCCCCGTGGGGCAAACGAAGCGAGGACGTAACTATAAGGAATCAAAATCAAAGCTGGGAACCTCCTGTATCAAGGCCCGAACAAAACACCTTCCGCCTGAGCCATCGAGACCATGCCCCCGGACCCGATTCAGACTTCGAGACCTTGGAAAGCATTGCCAAACGTCCGCGCACGATTAATAAAGGGCCGTGATATCCGTGCCCGACCAGATATCACGACGTGAATCTCCGCCCGTATCGACAGTTGATCAGCGATTAGCGAAAAGGAAGATCATTACCTTTCTTAGAATTGTACTTATGGTAATATTCCCCTATTATATAAAGGGGAAGTTTATTATTCAATAGACCCTCTGTAACATGCATACCAAGGCAATATACATCTATTTTCTCTGTTTTTAAAAGTGATTCAAAATTCTTACTTTTGCTCATAAGTTCTTCATAAGTGTTAGCTCCGAACCGAAGGTAGGTTACTCGTTAAGCTTATAACGGAGCTGGAACTCAATATTACTACTGGTTTGGCTGTTTATTTCATCCTTAATTCGCTTATCTAACATTATTAAATCACTTGTATTGAATTAGTCCACGTATCCTTAAAACCGCGTATAGTTATCTATTTTTAAGGGTAAACAAAACTTGTTGCTTGTTGCTTGTTGCTTATAGCTTTGCATGTTCAAATCAGCTACTATCGGGTTCGTAGTTTTATTTGAATAAATTATTTCTTTCTTTCAACTTAGTCACAATTTCACCCAATTCTATAAATTTCCTCTAAAGATTTCTTAGTAGCTCATCGATTTTCAACTTTTATAAGTTGATTGACTTTGACTCTTCTCCTTAAAATTAATCGCTTTTTTCATCTCGATTTGGACTTGATACGTAATAAATGGAATCAATGGAATTTCAGGTCTAAATCAAATTAAAATTGAAGACATCCAACTAAATCTAAGATATGTTTTTCCTAGTAGAGGATTAAGTTAGGCGCATATATGGCTTATCATTGCACATGTAAACATAAATAAGTAAATGTTAGTTAAAGAATTAATATTTTTTCCGAAAAAATATAATGCGTCGTGAATAATATTTAAAAATTGAGCTAGATAAACGATGTTGATAGTGAGAAAAGCAACATCATCTACCTGTACATTTTTCAGGAGCATATCAACTTGACGAGGGTAGTGACTCAGATGCGATAATTGTAATAGGGGAGGCTTTGCATGTATTGCACTTACTTTGAATATTTTATACGAAAGTGAGTAAATTACACAATGTCAAGATTACTATCTCCTCTATATTTTTATTTCTGCCGTTAAACCTATTTTTAGACAGATTGCATCTGTAGCTAATATGCTTGTGACTAACTTCTTTGTGATGTAAAAATTAATTGAACCCGTCCCATAATTTAGAGCATTTCATATATGTAATGACCCGGCCGGGCGTCTTGAGAATATTAGCCCCGATCCCCTATTTGTTGTTCCCTCTATTTTATTTTATAGTTATTTGCTTGCCGGGGTGCTTGGTGTCGGGTTCGGGAGAGTTTTAGAGTAGAATGGGACACATAGTCCCTAAGTTTGAAGTTTAAGTTATAAGAGTTGACCGTAGTTTGACTTGTGTGAAGACAACTCCGGAATGGAGTTTCGTCGGTTCCAATAGCTCCGTATGGTGATTTTGGTCTTAGTAGCGTGTCCGGATATTGATTCGGAGGAGGTCATTTCGGCGTTAATTGGCGAAAGTTAGAAAATTGGAAGATTTTTGGGAAGTTTGATCGGGAGTGGACTTTTTGATATCGGAGTCGGATTCTTATTTCAGAAATTGGAGTAGGTCCGTAATGTCAAATGTGCTTGTGTGGAAAATTTGAGGTAATCGGACGTGTTTTGATAGGTTTCGGCATTGTTTGTAGAAGTTTGAACTTCCTTAGTTTCAATAGGCTTGGATTGGGGTGCGATTCGTGTTTTTGATATTGTTTGATGTGATTTGAGGACTTTACTAAGTTCGTATCGTGTTTTAGGACTTGTTAGAGTGTTTGGTTGAGGTCCCGAGGGCCTCGGGGTGGTTTAGGATGGTTAACGGATCGAGTTTGAAACTTAAAGAAATGGTTGAAGTGCACCAGTTCTGGTGCAATCACACTTGCGCAAGTTTGAACGCAAGTGCGAGCTCGCAGAAGCGGGCCTGTAAAGGGTGGCCAGTGGTCGCAAATGCGATGAGGATGTCACATGAACGGAGTCGCTCCTGCAGAAGTATGATCGCAGAAGCGAAGAGTTATGGAACTGAGGTGGTCAGGTTTTCCGTAGAAGCGGACGAGTGGGAGCAGAAGCGCTTCCGCAGATGCGGATTTTGGTGCGGACGTGCGAAGTCGGGGGCTTAAGTGATCTTCGCAAATGCGGTACCGCAAATGCAAAAATTCTGTCCGCAAAAGGGGAAAGTGCTGGGCAGAAGGTTTAAAATCGAGGGTTTGCCATTTTCGTCATATTTTGAGATAGAGAGCTCGGATTGAGGCGAGATTTTGGGAGATTTTTAGAGGAAATATTTGGGTAAGGATTCTTGACACATTTTTGATTATATTCCAGTAATCTATCATTAATTTCTTCATTTTATTAAGGATTTGTGTTGAGAAATTGGGGGAAAAAGATGTAAAGATCTTAGACCAATGTTTTAGGTTTTGATCGAGGTTTTGGTGTTGGAATTGAGTAATTTTGGTATGGGTAGACTCGTGGTTTAACTGGTGTTCGGATTTTGTGACTTTTACCCGATTCATTAAGGGTTAAAGTTCTTAGACCGGATTTTCTTCATTAAAGTCATGATATCATTATTTAGATTAGTTTCTTATTTTTATATTTACAGTATGTAGTTGCTTTTGGCTAAATTTGGGCCGTTCGGAGTCGGAAAGTCGAGGGAAAGACATTCTTATTGGCTGATTGAGCTTGGTTGAGGTAAGTGACTTGTCTAATCTTGTGGGGGGGAGGGGGAATCCCCTTAGGATTGGTACTGTTGTAATAATTTGTGATATGTGAGTGTCGTGTACGTGAGGTGACGAGTGCGTACACGGGCTAAATATTGAATTCCGGTCCTTGCTAAGTAGTTTTCTTTTTATGCCTTAATTGAGTTATTCTAGCACGTGTAGTCATTATGTTTCGAAAAATTTCACATGTCTACGTGTTTCATCTCTTAATTGAAATTTCTACAACATACTTGGTTGAATTACCTGTTTTCCTTGATTCCATATTTGTTCTTTAATTGTAGGATTCCTTGCTTGTATTATCATTGTTTTATTTACTACACGTTGACTTTCGTGATTCTTGTTGAGATGACTGTTTGATTGTGGCACGAGGTTTCTGCGATACGGTTACTGTTTTTCCTCTATTTGCTGTGTTGCTTGTTTTGGTCGTTCTTCCTTAACTTGTAAGACGTTTTCTTCCTTACGAGTTGTAATTGTCTTCTCATTTTCCCGTGCTGTTGCTTTTCTGTACATTCTTACTGTTTCATTAACCTGCCATTATTTTTATTATTCACCTTCTACCTTATTTCTTATATTCTAGTAGGGCCCTGACCTGACCTCGTTACTACTCTACCGAGGTTAGGCTTAGCACTTACTGGGTAGCGTTGTGGTGTACTCATTCTACGCTTCTGCACATGTTTTGTGCAGACCCAAGTACATATTATCAACCTCGATAGTAGAGCTTGCTGCTGCTTGGAGACTTCAAGGTATATATGCTACCGTCCGCAGACCTCGGAGTCCCTCTATCTTTATTATGTTGTTTTCTTTATTCTCTTAGACCCTGATGTATAGAGATATTAGTACTTCCTTAGAGCTTGTGGCTTATAACTACCGAGTTTTGGGAGTTATCCTTCTCTGAGTTGTAATTTTACTTGTACATGCCGAGCGGTAGTTTTCAGTTATATATTTATCTGTTGATGCTGAGATTTTAGTCGTTATTTTAGTTCTTTTCCGCAATTGTTAGGGCCGTCACGATATCCTACAGAGGGGAAACTTGGGTCGTGACAAGTTGGTATCAGAGCACTAGGTTCATAGGTGTTATGAGTCACTAGCATGTTTAGTAGAGTCACACGGATCGATACGGAGACGTCTATACTTATCTTCGGGAGGCTATGGAACTTTTAGGAAAAAAATTTCACTTTTTTGATTCCTTGTCGTGCGAAATTGTTGACTTCAGGATTCTAAACTTCTGTCTTTCTATTTTCCCACAGATGGTGAGGACACGTACAACCGGATAAGATGACCAGATACCTGCGCCCCTATTAGAGTCGCGAGATGCCGGGACCGGGTTAGAGGGCGAGGATGTCCACGTGGTGCAATCAGAGCACCAACACGAGCTACTACAGAGGAGCCACCAGTAGCTCCAGTTGGAGCGCAGGCACCTGAGATGCCTGTTACTGCACCAGCTCTTCAGGAGACCCTTGCCCAATTTCTGAGCATGTTCGGCACTTTAGCTCAGGCAGGGTTGATCCCACTTGCTCCTGCCACAACTCAGGCGGGGGAGGAGCACATACTCCCACCGCCCGTACCCCAAAGCAGCGTGTTCAGGTCAACCAGGTTCTAGTGGTCATACCAATACAACCGGTAGCCCCAGTCCAGCCCGAGGTTAGGGCAGCAATTTCTGAAGAGAAGCAGCACAGGTTCGAGAGGTACAAGAAGTACCACCCTCCTACTTTCACTGGCTTGGCATCAGAGGATGCCCAGGATTTTCTTGAGGAGTGCCACCATATCCTCCATACTGTGGGTGTAGTGGAGTCTAGTGGGGTTTCTTTCACTGCGTCCAGCTTAGGAGAGCGGCTTATCAGTGGTGGCGTGCATATGAGTCGGGTAGTCCGACCGAGGCAGCTTCACTCACTTGGACTCAGTTCTCGGATATGTTCTTGAGGTAGTATGGTGCCAAAACCTCAGAGATGCATGGCGTACAGAGTTTGAGCAGTTGCGCCAGGGTTCGATGATCGTGTCGGAGTATGCGGTTCGGTTCAGTAATTTGGCTAGACATGCACCAGCCTTGGTTGCTACTGTTAGAGAGCGGGTCCGTCGATTTATCGAGGGGCTCAACCCTAGCATCAGACTTAGCATGGCCCGAGAGTTGGTAATAGACATCGCATACTAGCAGGTAGTGGGAATTGCTAGGAGATTAGAGGGTATGCTGACTCAGGAGAGAAAGGAGAAAGAGGCCAAGAGGTCTTGAGAGTCTAGAACTTATAGCGGTACTCGTGCCCCAGCTGCAGCTCGTCATGGTAGGGGCTATGTGAGTCCTCCTGTTCATTCAACACTTCCAGCCGCCCGAGATATTCTGGCCACTCCTAGGCCTTAAGGTCCCTATTAGGCACCGCCATCATCTAGTGCACCTTCTGCACGAGGTGCTTTCAGCGGTCAGTCCAGCCGATCTGGCCCGAGCTAGCCACAACAGCCACGTCCTTCGAGAGCATTTTTTGACTGTGGTGACACTCACCGTATGGCGAGGGATCGTCCCGGACTTGGGGAGGGGGGGGGGGGGTGAACCTCTACAGACTACTCAGGCACTGCGTGCTCCACCGGTCCTCAGGCTATGGTCACAACACCAACTACCACTCCACCTGCTCAGCCAGCTCGAGGTGGAGGTCGGGTAGGCAGAGGTCGCCCTAGAGAGGGAGGCAATGGCAGATATTATGCTCTTCCTAATCGGACAAAGGCAGTTGCATCTGACTCTGTCGTTACAGTTACTATTCCACTCTGTCATAGAGATGCATCAGTCTTATTTGATCCAGGCTCCACTTATTCCTATGTATCATCTTATTTTGCTCCGTATTTGGGTATATTCCGTGATTCTTTGTGTTCTCCTGTCTATGTGTCTAAACCTGTGGGAGATTCTATTATTGTTGACCGTGTGTATCAGTCGTGTTTGGTTGTTCTTAGTGGTTTTGAGACCAGAGCCGATCTATTATTGCTCAGTATGGTATAATTTGATATTATTTTGGGCATGGACTAGTAGTCGCCCTATTATGCTATTCTTGATTGTCATGCCAAGACCGTGACGCTAGCTATGCCAGGATTACCACGGTTAGAGTGGAGAGGTACCTTAGATTATACTCCTAGCAGAGTTATTTCATTTCTAAAGGCTCAGCGGATGGTTTAGAAGGGGTGTGATGCGTATCTAGCTTATGTGAGAGATGCCAATATTGATACTCCTACCGTAGAGTCAGTTCCGGTAGTGAGGGATTACCCATATGTATTTTCTGTGGATCTTCCGGGCATGCAGCCCGACAGAGATATCCGCTTTACTATTAATTTGTTACCGGACACTCAACCCATCTCTATTCCTCCATATCGTATGGCCCCACCGGAGTTGAAGGAGCTGTTACAGGAGTTCTTGATAAGGGCTTCATTCGGCCTAGTGTGTCGCCTTGGGGTGCTCCAGTCTTGTTTGTGAAGAAAAAGGATGGTTCTATGCGCATGTGTATTGATTATCGCCAATTGAACAAAGTTACAGTGAAGAACAAGTATCCATTACCACATATTGGTGAGTTGTTTGATCAGCTACAGGGTGCCAGAGTGTTTTTCAAGATTGACTTGCGTTCAGGCTATCATCATTGAAGATTCGGGAGCCATATATCCCAAAGACTGCCTTCAGGACTCGGTATGGTCACTACGAGTCCTTGTGATGTCATTAGGGTTGACCAACGCCCCAACAACATTCATGCATTTGATGCACAGTGTATTTCGGCCCTATCTTGACTCATTCGTCATTGTGTTTATTGACGATATTCTGGTGTACTCCCAGAGTCGGGAGGATTATGAGCAGCACCTGAGGACTGTGCTCCAGACCTTGAGAGAAAAGAAATATGCGAAATTTTTGAAGTGTGAGTTCTAGCTAGATTCAGCGGCATTTTTGGGTCACGTAGTGTCGAGTGAGGGGATCAAGGTGGATCCGAAGAAGGGAAGCAGTGTAGAGTTGGCTTAGACCGTCCTCAGCTACAGAGATTAAGGGTTTTCTTGGTTTGGCGGGGTATTACCGTCGATTTGTAGAAGGTTTCTCATCTATTGCAGCATCTATGATCAGGCTGACCCAGAAGGGTGCTCCGTTCAGGCGGACAGAGGAGTGTAAGGAGAGCTTTCAAAAACTCAAGACTGCTTTGACTGCAGCCCCAGTATTGGTATTGCATACCAGTTCGGGGTCTTATACTGTATATTGTGATGCATCGCGTATAGGTCTCGGTGTGGTGTTGATGCAGGACGGTAGGGTGATTTCCTACGCGTCTAGATAGCTGAAGGTGCATGAGAAGAACTATCCTGTCCATGACCTTTTGTTAGAAGCTATTTTTAATGCCTTGAAGATTTGGCGGCACTATTTGTACGGTGTCCCTTGTGAGATCTACACCGATCACCGGAGCCTGCAACATCTGTTTAAACAAAAGGATCTTAACCTGCGTCAGCGGATGTGGTTAGAGTTGCTTAAGAATTATGATATCACCATTCTATACCATCCCGGGAAGGCCAATGTGGTGGCCGATGCCCTGAGTCGTAGGGCGGAGAGTTTGGGCAGTCTAGCATATCTACCAGTAGCAGAGAGGCCATTGGCATTGGATGTTAAGGCCTTGGGCAACCAGTTTGTTAGATTGGATGTTTCTGAGCCGAGTCGAGTTTTGGCTTGTATGGTTTCTCAGTCTTCTCTTTATAATCGTACCTGAGAGCATCAGTATGATGACCCCCATCTGCTTGTCCTTGTGGACACGGTTCAGCACGGTGATTCCAAGGAGGTCACTTGGAAACGACGGTGCATTGAGGATGCAGGGTAGGCTGTGTGTGCCTAATGTAGACGGGTTGCGTGAGTTGATTCTCCAGGAGGCTCACAGTTCACGGTACTCCATTCATCCAGGTGCCGCGATGATGTATCAGGACTTGAGGCTGTCACATCTCCTTTTTCCCAGGGATAGGGAGTTTTTTCAATTAAAGTGACATTAATCAAAATGGGTTTATTTATTTAAATTAGAGTCGCCACTTGGGATAGTTATTATGGTGTCCCAAGTCACCAGTTTATTTGAAAAATCCCAAATCGAGGAAATTGACTCTATTTTTACGGTCCGCGAATACAGAAGACTGGGTAAGGAATTTTGCTAATCCGGAAGAAGGTGTGAGGCACTCCCGAGTTCCGCGGTTTTAGCACGGTCGCTTTAATCATACCTGGCTTAATTAATTATTTACTTACGTATTATAGAACCTATTTGTATTTTACCTTTTATCACTTTTAATTATGGCGTTTATGGAATTAATCTTTGAAATGGATCACATGTGTGTAATCCGTTTTGTTTAGTATGCTAAAAATCATATCACGCGTACGTGTACATAATTAATAGCACTTAATTAATTATTAAGAGTGGTTGGTCAATGTCGCGCGAACGCATACTTTGATTTATTTTAAAAATCATAATCATGTCACGCGAACGTGTATATAATCACGATAATATATTAGAACGCGCCTAAAGCATTCAATTATATTCAAGAATTGACTTGTTTTCCTAAAAGCTATTTTTCGAAATTTCCGTGAAAGTCTAAGGAATTAGAGTTATAGGTACAAGAATCTTAGGGATATACAAAGACTAATTGCAATTGTCGAAGTACATGGAGGTTTAAAAAATATGGAGTGTTTATTTGTGGCCAAATTACAAAATTGGCTAAACTAACAGAATTGTTGTTATTGGGTATTAATGGGCAATTGATTGAGGCCATGGTGAATAGCATTGACCTAATGACCTCAAAGTCCATTGTACTCTTCAAATTAATTTAACATATTGGGCTATGGCCCAAAGTAAATCAGTTTCGGCCCTAAGTGACACCATGCATGTCCAAACACTTTTGTTTTCTAATTACCAATGATAAAAACGATACATTTACTTAAACATTCATAATACTAATTTGAACCATTTTTTATCAAATAAGTATTCAGGAATTAAAAGATGAATTACTCATATAAAGGAAAGCTGAGATTACAACTAAATGGCCTATCAATTAGATTACAACTATAATAAGAACAAAATTACATAATCCTAACTGATTGAATTTACTGCACTTGATGAACTGCTATAAAACTACATCCCACAGTCTCATTAACGTGAAAGTTATGCTCCCATTCCTGCCTCGCCTTGGCTTGTTGATTTAATCAACCTGAATCACCAGCACTTCATTACTGCATGATTTGGCTCAAACTTTATCCAGTAATGGATTTGATCAACCGGTGATCAAATCCAATGACTGACTAGCCTTTGTTTCCACATGCTAATATCAAATCAAGATTATACCATTAATTTTTATGAGCCAACATTCAAATGAAGAAACATATTGTTTCCAGCATATTCTTACTGCTTAAATGAATCTCGACCATGTCTTAGACAGTAGTATCAACACACCCTACACTATTAAGTCAAACAATGGTAGTCAATACATAAAATACTTCAACAAAAAATATAGATAAGCACATTAGTGTAGATTTTAGATAACTATGACAACCTAAACCTTAATTACATGGCTTGCAGAATCAGATTTGTACATGTTAAACACGTAAGAAAACACAATGATCTCTACTCAAAACAAACAATAAACAAACTTCAATTATATTAGGTATTTCATTACTTCAAAACAAGACTACATCTATTGGAGGTCAAAGCAATACCTTAGCAGCAACAAAAGAAGAAGAAAATAAATCTCTGAATTTGAGAAACAGCTAGACAAAAGATTCCACCACAGCTTGATGAAAAATCAACACACAGCAACTAACATCAGTAAGTCCTAGAAGAAAGCCTCAATTTTAGGCCAGAATTAACTTGAGAAAATCAGAAATCAGTGAAGAGAAACGACAAAATCTTAGAAAAATAACTCTTGAATTTTCTTTAGTTTTCCAGATATGGAATTCAATTTGACTCACAGAATTTGTTCTAAACTTTTGCTTTCAGGGGAGGATCGGAGAGTGAAAGGGAAAAGTATCGCCCTTTATGTGTGAGTGAGTGTCTCTCTATATAGAAAAAAATGAGGAAATATCAAAGAGAATATGTCAGGTGTAAAAAAGGGAACAAAAGCATCTTTTAACCAATTTTTTGTACAACTGTCCTTTATTCCAGATGTTTATCTAATTTTCAGCATCTTTTCCTTAACAAATTTGGATAGTTGTCCATCATCTAGAAGCTTCTTCTTATTTTCCATCCCTTTATGCTTTCTATTTTTACATCCTTACCCCAACCTTTCTTTTTATTGTAAATCAGTCCTCTCTATATTTTCTTATAAGCTTCCTAAACCAGCAAACAAACAGATTCCCTAAACTTTTCCAATTAACCCCCTTTAGGTTCCTGTTAATAACCAATCCTCCATTTAAACATTTTCTAAATTCTCCCTTAAAATTTCTGAAATTTTCACACTTAAATCAATTGCTAATACAGATTAAGACCAACCAATCTCAGAAAATAAATAATCACTTCAATCAATAAACAAACAAGGCATGGACATAATGACTTAAATAAAACAAAGCTTAGGCAATCAATCAAACAATTGAAAAATGAAAGTAAAAGAAGATTGAAAATTAATAGTTGCTAATCTAATTAATAAGCACAAAATTAATTACTGTTAAATCCTTTTTGAGTTAACATGCTAAGACCAAACAAATCGATAACTAACAAACCTAGCTAAAAAGAACTAGAAGATCACAAAATCATGAGCAAGTTACCAATTAAGCAAATGGTTTCTACCAGACTATTAGTGTAGTAGCTAAATGACCCAAGCAAGAACAACAAGGAAACACGTGGAAAAGAAGGTAAGTAGAATCTTACCACCCCTGAGTAAGCAAAAGCGAGGAGACCGACGACGCTTACTCCACGCAATCTGACCACCAAAGGTCCTTTCCTCCGAGAAATCGGGCTTGAAATGAGATTCTGGCTGGATCTTCTTGCTAGAGAGCTTTCATGAGAGTTAAGCAGCCAAGAAGACATATCAAATAACCCGAACAAACCCCCATAAACTCATGCGTTGAAAACAAAAGAAGACAAAAAATCTAGGGTTTTATTTGTAAGATCTAAAAATTAGGCAAACCTACTGGATTTTAAGGGAAACAGGTTGGAGATTAGAAATGAGGAGGAGGAGGAGATTGTATGGTGATAAAATGGGGTCATTTGGTGTGGTTGCCGCCGAGCACAAGGGGATTGGGGATCTGAGGCGCCTAGGGTTTAGATGGGTTGAGGGAGATGGAGAATGAAGGACTTCAATAGGTTTGGGGAGGGGGGAGGGGGGTTATTCGGACAATTAAATGGGATTTGGGTAAGGAGTTGCGAGCCGTTTGATCTGGGGATTGAAAAGCCAAAGGGGAAAACGGGGTTGTTTTGGTTAAGGATGGGGAAACCAAATTTAAAGTTCTGGACTGGGGAGATTGGGCTATGGGAGCGGGTGAGTTTTGAACGAAACGGGATCAAAATAATTGGCCCAACTAAGCTGATGAAACCTAAATAGCCATGTTTCTCTTTTTAAATTTCACTTTTAGCCATCAATTAAACTAATATAATATGTAAACTAAAATTTGCAATATTAACCTCATTACTACTTTATCTATCATTTAATTAATTAACTACCTTGACAATGTTAACTAACAAAAAAAGTTTAAAAACAAAAGCTAAAATATGTAAAATGGCAAGGGTATTTTTTGTGATTTTTATTTATTAATTAGGCAATTTGTCACGACCCTAAAACCGACCCGGTCGTGATGGTGCCTATCGTGAAACTAAGCCAGCCGACACAGATCCCAAATCAAACTAGTTTTTCAAAAAAGACATTTTTAATCTATTTAATTGATAATATCTCATAACATGGGTCTAAATAACAAGTGCGGAAAAATAACACAAGCCCGACATCGGGGTGTCACAAGTCACGGGCAACTACAAGGTCTGTCTAAATACAATAAAGGCTATCATAGTCCGGAAATAAAGATACTAAGAACAGTCTAAGTAAGATAAGAAGGAGAAGTGCAGGGCTACGAACGCCAAGCAGCTACCTTGCCGACTCCGAAAGACCTGCTGGAAGAACGATCAGCGCTCACTATCGCGACCCGCAACTCCTGGATCTGCACACAAGGTGCATGGAGTAATGTGAGTATGCCAACTCAGTAAGTAATAAAAGTAAATAAAAACCGAGCAATACGAAATCAGGTAATTCCACGTCATAGCACGACAATAAGCACAACACCTTTTCAAAACAGTATAGAAATCATTTAACTCATTTAAAAATCCAAGTTCAGTGAAAATCCTTTAAAAGATGTTTTTCTAACAGTTTCAATAGAGAATCAATGAGATTTAGAGTAAAAATGATGAAAGTCATCGATAGCCCCTCGGGCAAGACATGTATCATAAACCGCTCCTCGGGCATAATATCAACAGAACCAGCCCCTTGGCTACCTCTCAATCACTTGTAATCAGTCCCTCGGGCAATAACATATCACTCACTTTGTGTACTCGCGCTCACTGGGGATGTACAGACTCCGGAGGGGCTCCTACAGCCCAGGCGCTATCACAAGCCATCTCGTGGCATAATAAATCAGGCCCTCGGCCTCTCATATATCACAAAACAGTACAACCTGCTGCAGCGCGCAGCCCAATCCCATGATATCCTCACAAAACAGGCCCTCGGCCTTACTCAGTCAGAATACCTCTCAAGCCACTCGGGCTAACAGTAAAACAGGATGCTCAGTCGAAATATCATTTATGTATCAAATCAGAGTAAATAAGACTGAGTTATGAAATCAGTAAAACATAGCATGACTGAGCACATATATTAAATCAAAACAATGAGGAATTTCAGTAAAGAAAGCCCCTAAGGGTCCAAATAGTTGGCACGAGGCCCAAATATGGCATTCAGCTCAAAACATAGTAATACTTTCTAACATAAGGTAATGTCAAGTAGTTTCAATCAAGCACACTACTTAATAGTTGCTACGGGACGGGCCAAATCACAATCCCCAACGGTGCACGTCCCTTACGCTCGTCATCTAGCGTGTGTGTCACCTCAAAATAGTACAACGATGTGAAATCTGGGGTTTCATACCCTCAGGACAACATTTACAATCATTACTTACCTCAAATCGGATCGAACTCTAACACGCGATGCCTTTGCCTCTTGACTCGGCCTCCAAATGCTCCAAATCTAACCAAAATCAGTATCACATCATTAATACACGCGAAAGGAACAGTGTCCAAGCGAAAATAATCAAATTAACTCAAAAATCCCGAAATTGGCCAAACCCAACCCCCGAGCCCACGTCTCGGAACCCGATAAAAATCACAACACTAGAATCCTTATCCCCTCACGAGTCTATACATACCAAAATTACAAAAATCGGACCTCAAATGACCCCTTAAATCCCCAATCAAAGCTCTCCAAAACTCAAGCCCTAACCATCAATTTCCACCCCAAATTCCCCACTAATTTCATGATTAGGTAGTCGAAAAATCATCACAAACACCAAATACAAAGCCCAAGTAACTTACCTCACTGAAATCCCTCAATTCCTCCTTAAATTCCTGGCTTGGAGCTCCAAAATCGCACAAAAATGGTGAAAGAATCACTGAAATTCGCGAAGGGGCCCTTTTATACATTCTGCCTAGCACTTTAGCACCTGCGGCCCATTTCACGCACCTGCGGCCGCTTCTGCAGAACCGCATCTGCTGTTTTAACTTAAGTCACCAGCTTCCGCACCTGCGCTCCAGGCCTCGCACCTGTGGGCTCGCAGGTGCGGTCAACTTCTCCTCTCCTGCGAGAAACTTCGCATCTGTGGTTTCTTCTCACGCCTACGATCATCGCACCTGCAGTCCCACTCTGCGAGTGAGGAAACAACAGAAGCAGCAAAAATTGTGCAACACCAACTCAACTCTAAACCTTCCGTCAACCACCCAAATCCATCCCGAGGCCTTCGGGACCTCAACCAAACATGCCAACAAGTCACATACCACTACTCAAACTCGCTCCAACCTTCGGAACACTCCAAACACCGAAATACCAAATCACCCTCGGATTCAAGCCTAAGGATTCCAAAAACTTCCGAATTCCGCCAAACAATGTAAAAACCTATCAAACCTCATTCGAATGACCTGAAATTTTGCACACACATCATAAATGACACAACGAACTTACTTCAATTTTCGGAATTCCAATCTGACCCCGATATCAAGATTTCCACTGCCGACCGGAAAACGCCAAATTTCCAATTTCGCCAATTCAAGCCTAAATCTACCACAGACCTCCAAAATACATTCCGAACACGCTCCCAAGTCCCAAATCACCTTATGAAGCTATCCGAACCATAAAATCCCAATTCCAGGATCATTTACCCACAAGTCAACTTCCAGTTGACTTTACCAACTAAATAGCCAACTTAAGAGACTAAGTGTCTCATTCCACCCTAAGAACACTCCGAACACAACACCACCAACACGATAGGATGAAATACAACTGAACAACACACAAGGAAGCAGAAATGGGGAAAACGGGGCAGTAACTCATGAAATGACCGACCGGGTCGTTACATCATCCCTCTCTTAAACAAACGTTCATCCTCGAACGAGTCAAGAAACATACCTGAAGCCTCAAACAGGTGTGGATATCTGCTCTGCATATCCCGCTCGGTCTCCCAGTAGCCTCCTCCACGGGCCGACCTCTCCACTGCACTTTTACTGAAGTTATATCCTTTGATCTCAACTTTCGGATCTGCCGCTCCAAAATGGCCACTGGCTCCACATCATAAGTCAAATCACTGTCTAACTGAATCATGCTGAAATCCAAAACATGAGACGGATCGCCAATATACTTCCAGAGCATAGAAACATGAAATACTGGATGCACATTCGACAAGCTAGGTGGCAAGGCAAGCTCATAAGCCACCCCCCAGTCCTCCGAAGCACCTCAAAAGGCCCAATGAACTCATGACTCAATTTACCCTTCTTTCCAAATCTCATAACACCCTTCATGAGTGAAACCTTCAGTAAAACCTTCTCCCCAACCATGTAAGACACATCACGGAACTTCCTGTCAGCATAACTCTTTTGTCTCGACTACGCTGTACGAAGCCGCTCCTGAATCACCTTCACTTTGCCCAAAGCATCCTGCACCAAGTCTGTACCCAAAAGCCTGGCCTCGCCCGGTTCAAACTACTAGAGATCTACACCGTCTCCCATATAAGGCCTCATATGGAGCCATCTGAATACTCGACTGATCTGTTGTTATAGGCAAACTCCGCGAGCGGTAGAAACTGATCCCATGAACCCCCAAAGTCAATGACACAAGCACGTAACATGTCCTCCAATATCTGAATAGTGCGCTCGGACTGCCCGTCCGTCTGAGGGTGAAAAGCTGTGCTCAACTCAACCCGAGTACCCAAATCTCGCTGCACGGCCCTCCAAAGCTGCAAAGTGAACTGAGTACCTCTGTCCAAAATGATGGAAACTGGGACACCATGCAAGCGAACAATCTCTCGGATATAGATCTCTGCTAACGCTCTAAAGAATAGGTAGTACATACCGGAATAAAGTGCGTGGACTTGGTCAGCCGATCCACAACCACCCAAATAGCATCGAACTTCCTCAAAGTCCGTGGGAGTCCAACTACAAAATACATGGCGATCCGTTTCCACTTCCACTCTGGAATATCTATCTATTGAAGCAAGCCACCAGGTCTCTGATGCTCATATTTCACCTGCTGACAATTAAGACACCGAGCTACAAATCCCATAATATCCTTCGTCATCCTCCTCCACCAATAATGCTGTCTCAAATCCTGATACATCTTTGCGGCACCCGGATGGATGGAATATCGCAAGCTATGAGCCTCCTCCAGAATCAACTCCCGAAGCCCATCCACATTGGGCACACATATCCGGCCCTGCATCCTCAATAGACACATAGGGCTTTAATTCCATATAATGATCTCCATGTAACTCTCAATATATTGGGGGAAAATTGTGTTGCAACTTGGCCTATAAACTTGCCAATTTCTCCGAAGTGCGGCAACATGACTTGGGGACCCTAGTTTTAAAATCCATATTTCTCTACCCCGATATCGCATGAATAAATGGTTTGGGCCATTGGAAACTAGGTTACAAGATATTCATTTTGGTATGATATATGTCCCAAAATGACATCATAAAGCGTACGAATTTAATTTCTCAAAACGGCTCGTTACAAGGCAAATCTTAACTCGATTTTTCTGTAAGTTAAATCCAATTTTCCCCAAACTTTATATTTGATGTCCAAACATCATATATAGTCATATTATGACTTTACACTCATTAAATCATGATTAACAAGTCTCATATTCATTATACGTCACCTTAGGACGCACATGGTGTAGCACCATACTTGTCGACTTTCGACAAAACTTATCTTCTTCAATTCGTTTAGCTTCTAAGCCTTCCGACCATCTTGGTACTTGTTATTCATGATCTTAAATATTATTAACTTCTACGGTAACATGATTAACTTACTTTATAAATTTTTTTCGAAGATGATTTCGTTTCTGAGCTTACATCAATTGACTTACGACGTACTCTTAAGTACGAAAACATGGGGTGTAACATCATTCCCCCCTTTGGAACATTCGTCCTTGAATGTTGACTGATGCGCTTATTAGTCTCATACCCCATAGCTCTTACGAATATTTAAATATTGTTCTTTCCATCTAGCCAACTGCTTTGTGAACAAATCTAAAGGCCAGGGCATTCCTCCTTTAGGCCTCTTTCTCACACCACGACTTGTAGTCGGAATCCTTCATCATGCACCCTATACCACCTTTTTCCTTATATGTGTGCCTATACGACACTTCCCTACAACTTTTTCCTCAAGTTTTTACCCAATCTCTAGGCCTCACCTTGTAAACATATACAGAGCCTGACATGATGTCCCTCTGGGCATCTATAGGTATACTGAAGTTCTTCGCTTGGTACTTTGATGAACCTACGAATATTGCTATACCTTACTTCATTGACCCGGTTATCCATCCATATGACTTTACCGCATCTAGATAGGTCATACTATAATTACTGAGGCCTGCCACCAAACTCCAGCTTATTCTCGTTACTTATCCTATATGCATAAATCTAAGTGTTTAGTGCTTCCTGATTACTGTTCATCTTAAGAACGACGGCCTAGTCTCATCTTATACTTTGTGACTTTTGTTCATTCATTGTTGATTCACCTCAATATTGATCTACAATTTACCACTAATAACTTAAAACTTCTTACGTAATCACTATGGCCCATGTTGCATCGAGGAATATCTGGAGTAATTTCCATAATCGTTTTTCATAGCACCAATGTGATTCACCTTACATGGGTGTGTTAATCCTGTACAATTCATGAAATCTCCCTTTTTTTTCCAAATAATTACTCAATCAAAGGCCCAAACGCCATCCCTTATTTATCACAACTACATCCTCATTCTATTACCAGGGCAGCATTCCATCTCATCAAAATGCTACTAGTCTTAGACTCCTTTGAGTTCTTTTAGGCTATACTGAGCTTTCTATAACTTACAGAAACCATCAGCTCTTTTGTTTTCCTGGTCTTAATTCCGAGGACTTATACATTTCTCGTCACGTTCTTACTCGCCCTTTCTTGTCCTTACTCATGTCTTCCTAAAACCTGTCGCTTCACCATACTTTAGCTTGCGACCTATATATGTCTATTTATACTACTCGCAACTTTTCTTTAAACTGCTTGTACCATAGATTTCCTGGTGTTATTATGGATCATCAAGCGAGACATCACATCGTCTCTAACTCTTCTTTACTCTCTTAATCAGGCTTCCCAATACCTAGAACCCATAGGCTGGAAGGCATGCACCGCTATCTTTCCTGGATACTGAATCCCAACGCTTCTAGCCTTCTATCCGAAGTAAGGACTATTCACAAACTTCTGCACTTGAGTGTCTCGTACGTTATTCACCTTTACCTTACTTGCTTTAAAATCTCGCATCACGTCTTCTATCCCTTTCATAACTTCCCTTCTACATAGGTATGATTTACATCAACAACTTGAAGCTCTATTGTAATACTTACCCCCTAGTACATACACAATCCAGTGGGAGCTTCATACTAACTTCTTATTGTTGATACCCAATTTTTCCCTATAATATTTTTCAAATGCATATATACCTTCAAAACTACGCATCAGCATCAATTGATATTTTTCCATAATTTCTACATTTTTAAATTAATTTATCCCAGTATTTTATTTATATAAATAATTACAAATAGCATCACAAAGGACTTTATAACAATTTCATGGTTTAATTTTGCTAGTTATATTCATATTGAGCTCAAATTATTTCACAAATAGCCACATCTACATTTTTGGGTTACAATTGCAATAACTTTGCAATTATAGCCCATGCATGCATTATTGCATTATTTTACCAGAAATAGCTCATTGTATTTTTAAAATATTGAGTAATTATTTTAAAGCATTTCCATGCATGAAAATTATTTTTTATAATCAGTTAATTATTTTATAAAATATATTTTATCAATTATTTGGGTATTTAACAAATAACCCTTTTTATTTCAGACCTAACCATTTTTACCAGCCCAAAACCCCCTTTAATATTAACCCAAAAAGCCAGCCCAAACCCCTTAGGCCCAATCTGCCTACCCGACCCAATAACCCCTCTTCAATCGTGGTCGTTGATCTTTTAGATCAACGGTCCACGTTCACCCTTACCTTAATTAACCCCTAACTTACCCCAAACCCTTTTCATTCTCTCAAAACCCGCCGTCATTGTCTCCCCTCATCTCTCAACTCTCTCTCAACCTAACCCTAACCCTAGTCGACGTCACCGGCGTAAACCTCCCTCCTATGGTGCTTCTATGTCTTCTCCGACCATCCCTGGCCTCCTACACTCCATGGCTCTTCGAGTTCATGAGTCCTTGAGAAGATCTCAAGGAACTCCAACTGGCTCTGGTTTGAAACTTTGTTTACCGGCCTGTCTCAGACCATTTTTTCGTTCGTAAGTAAGGATCTCTCCTTGTTTTATTACGAATCTATGGGTTCTTGACCTATTCTCTTCACCTCTGCTATTTTTCTGAAAACCCTAGTTCGATACTGTCGATTCTTCTCAGATCTTTATAGATCTGAGGTGATTCGAATGTTATTAAGTATTTTCTTAAAAAAATCTCTTGTTTTAATTGATTATTTCATTTTTTAATCACTCTTTCTAAACTAGGGTTCATCTCAAACTTTTCTTCAACGATTTTTCTAAGTTCTTAGTGTTTAGTTAATAATTTATTAATCATCTCAACTGATTTTCGCATGAATGTTCAAACCCTAGTTGATTCTGTGCGATATACTGGTTTGTTCGATTTTGTTACGCTACTCTATTATTTCTGTGATACCAGTTGTATTATTTTACTCCGTGTTTGGCCTTAAATGTTTTCCTTGTTAAAATTTAGTATTTCTTTGGGATTTTGCCCTAATTTATCTCTATTTAGGGTTCGAACATGTTTTTCTTGCTGAATTCTGTATTTCTGTGAAGCTTTACTTATTTTCTATTTATGGAATCTGAGTAATTCTTTCCCAAAAATCGGTATTCCTTTGAAGGTTTTACTGATTATTTCCTATCATTTTGCCCTGTTAAAATCTGTGTGCACAAACCTTATTTGTTCCCTTATTTGTGATTTTAATTGATCATACTTGCCTTAATAAGTTATCCATATGGTTTTGGGATTCTTACTGATTCCCTATTTGGTATGATTTGGACTCTTTACCCTAATTAACCCCCTTTGCCGTTACTGTTAAGTGATTACCCCTAATTAAGGGGTCTATTCCGGACTCCCTTACATGAATTGATTCTGTGATTATTTGATTGCCCCCTAATTGACTAACTTCTGATTTTCTTTACCTTATTTTATCTACTCCCTAAGTGCCATATATACACTCTTGTTCTACCTCTCAAGAACACGGACAGTAGTTCAAAAATACACACATGCACTCAAACTTTCTCTCATCTCTCTTTCTGCTAATTTTGCTCATTGCTAGTCTAGCCGGCTGAAAGCCAAGGCTAGACTGTGGAACTGTACCTGCTTTACTTTCTGCCCTTTGCTTCCTTAACTGGTATGTTCTTATTTCAATATCATTATAAAATTCAAGTCTATGTGCTCCATAGTTGTTAAATCCATGCCTATTTCCGCACTACTTTAACTGATTATGTACTTAGTTGTTCTTCTTGTTTACAGCTTTGCTCAGTATGCTTAAGTTTTACCCCCTCTTGATCAGTGTTTTAATCAGCATGTCTAGCTTTCAATCTTCTTGTTTGCTATTTTAGCTTACTTGAGCTCTTGTCTGTTTCCTTCAACTAGCAGGCTCTTTTTAAGTAGTTCAGGCTCCTAATATATCTGATTACCACAATTGATATGACTAATTCTATCTGGTAGACCCTTGTCCACAATATGGATATTCCTGCATTGTCTATATGCTCTAATGTTTATTATCACTTTAGCTTTACGTATAATTTCCTTGTTAATATTCCGAATCAGCAGTTTGTATTCTAATTCTATGAATTTGGTCACTGGTTGTCTATCAATCCCTGCTTGTTCTGTGTACTTGTTGATCAATATGCTTCCCCTTTTATCCATGTTCACGTGTTTCTGATTTAAGCTCCCTATGTTCCCAACCCCCCTGATCCCTGTTTGTAAACTTGTTTGTCTTCACTTAGAATTAAGTAATAAATGGCTTTGAATCTGGGCACTCTAAGATTTTGTGATTGTGTGGTTGTTTGTTGAATCTTTGTTCTTCTCAGAATTGCTTCCAAAACTGTTTTCACTCTTAACATTTTTTTCCTAAAACTGTTTCCATTCCTGAAATACCTTTTCACTCCTAAATTTTTTACCTCTATACTGTTTTTACTAAGTTCTTCCAACTATGTCAAGCACTCTCACTTCTACTCTTAGATTATTTATGTCATGCCCCTCCAGTGTGTGTACTGCCTAGGAATCCATGAGATTCCTACGAACTCTGGCACACTGGGGCTGGCTCTTCCGCAGTGCACATAACTACTTCTCTATTTATAAGGATCTTGGTGTGAGCATTGCCCGGGGTCCTTGAGGCCCTTGGGAACTTTGACGCACCAGGATACCTCATTGGATACTATGGACTATGACATCTCGGACTGTCTTGAAGGCTGNACTTCTGCTGCAAATATGGAAAAAAGCGGGCGCAACAGCATGGCGACTCTGCTGGGGATTTTTATGCTCTTACTATAACAAATTTGCTTTGTGAATTAGTCCAAACGTTGCTTTTCTTTGTTAATACTTGCACCCTTTCCCTCTCCCTTTATGTGAATTAAACTATTTATTTTCAAGTATTTATTTTCTCAATACGAAACTGACTTGTTTCTTTGTTTTCTTTCTTAATCGTCTTTCAGTTATAAATGAAGTATTATCGCTTTTCTAACGTGAAAATACATTACAATATGTTATTTACTGCTGCATAAATCATGCTCGGCATCATACTCCACTCGTGAGTAATCAATCCTATAGCGACGCTTGATGAGTGTTTGCGCTCTTCCTATATATCACACTTACAAATTCAGAAAGGCTTATTTGCGGTAAAACTAGTCGATAAGCGGTGCAATCGACGGTTCCGTGCCTTTCCCCCTCAAGTTGTCCGCTTGAGGGTACCAGTCTAGACCCCCATAGTAACCTTACTCTATTATAATTGTGCATGCATCATGGTCAAACCTAGCCGGGTTAATATGTTGTCCACATAATAATCCTTTAAGACGAGCTTTGTCCAAAAGTCCAACGGGGTTTCCATAATCCCAACGGACACACCACGTTTTGTGCATTAATTTGGAGAACTAAATGCCAATATGCTAATCATGAATTTATAAATATTAATCAGGTGGGGGAAAAGGGCCTAACCTTTTTGTTTTGCAGAAAATGAGGCACGAGGTCCCCAGATTCGGCATGGTCAGCAACATACCCCCACTGCTACTAGACTGGTGGGAGGAACTTTTCTCAAGTGACAAGAAACACCTGGAAAATACTCGGGCAATTTACCTTCCCTTCTAGACATTCAGCCAAACAACATGTTGATCGAAGCTGTGACTCTGTTCTGGGACAGTGAAAGAGCCGTGTTCCATTTTGGGGATACAGAAATGACACCACTCCTGGAAGAAATTGGGGGATTTGCTGGACAGACTTGGCACAGCCCTGGGCTATTGGTACCGGAGAACCACACTAGTAAAGGGTTCCTAAAAATGATGGGTTTAAAGAAAAATGCTGACTTGGAGTGCTTGAAGAAGTCTTACATACCCTTCGAATACCTGTATGAAAGATACGGTCATAGCAAGTCTTACCGTACATTCCATGACGAGTTTTCTATCACTTCTCTAGGTCACATCCACCGCCGAGTGTTCGTATTCATTGTATGTTTCTTGGGTCTGATAGTGTTCCCAATTAAAAGGGAAAGAATCCACACTAGACTGGCCATGGTCGCCAAGACTTTAATGGAGGGAATTGAGGGACAGACATAACTATAGTCCCTATGATCATAGACGACATCTATAGGGCTCTGGACCGCTGTCAGAAAGGGTTCAAGCACTTCGAGGGCTGCAATTTACTACTACAGTTGTGGTTATTCGAGCATCTTCAAAAGGGTTAGTACCGTCAATAATTTCCACGAAGGGCTTGGAACGATCATATTGCCTTCCATCACCCTAAGCGGATGACTAACATTCCGGACAGGTTTGCTCAACCAGAAAGTGCCAAAGAGTGGGTAGAGTTCTTCTACAATCTAACCGAGGAGCAAGTACAGTGGATGTTTGAATGGTTCCCAACTGACGAGTTCATCATTAGGTCCAGAGACACTCCTCACTTGTTGTTGATTGGGTTGAGAAGGATACACCCTTATGTTCCCATCCGGGTTATGAGGCAAGCAGGCAGGAAGCAGGTTGTACCAAGGGTTGCAAAGATGAGCCACTTCAGAGCAGCCTTTAAAGACGACGACATCCCTTACAGGTGCCAAACTCAGCATATGTGGCACTGCAAGATCATTGTGGAGAAAAACACCATTGAGCCAGACAGGCATCACGCTGGGTGTGCACCTTTCTACCCGGCATGGTTAGAAGACAACCTAAATGGGATAGTGAATCCAGTAACCGGTCGGGGAAGCAGGATCATAGACGAAGATGCCGAGGCCCAAGTCAGACTACGCAAGAGGGTTCATGACTCCAAGAATGAACATCGGGAAATACATGAGACAAATATGAGGCTGATCAAAGAATGGAAGGAAATGGCTATCACCTCCAACAGAAGATTGGAATATCTGGAGCGAGGCTTGGTGGAGCTAGAAGGTAAAATAATAAAGAGGATCGACGATTGCCAGAATGCTGAAGGAAGCGAGGGAGGACATCTGGCTAGAGCCTATCTGCTGCTGGGTCTACGAGAGCTAGGGAACCTGGTTGATGGATTTAGAAAGATCGAGTTTGGGGAAGGTCCTTCTGGGACAAAGTAGGCTAGATTTATTTGCTTTCTTAAATGTAATAAGGCCAAGTGTCAGTAGTGACTTACCTTTATTATCTTAGTGTCGTTTTGGTATTCGTCTATTTTTATATTAATGAAATGAGGCATTTATTGGCATCTAAGTTCTCCAAATCAACTTGTCGCTAGGCCTATCTCGGGCACAACGAGGCTCCCAAATTAGGACGCGAATTTCATCTTTCCGCAATATATGTTTAAATACTGCAAGTACTCTTTTCAGAATTATTACTGACTTGGCTACCTTTTGTTTTTCTTTCTTTCTTTTGATTATTCCCATTCCCCAAAGGTTGGTTCGTGCATACTGGCATCATCAGCTTATCACACAAGATCCAGGGGCCCTCCACCTTCTCCACCTCCTAGTCCACCAAAAGGCAAGGGAAAAGCAAAAATGGAAGATTTGAACGGCACCAGATAGGAAAACAACACACAGGTTGAACATGCAGAAACTTCTGATGGTCGGGGTAATCAGGCCCCAAATGATGTAGTTTCACGGCTCGAACAGAAAATACTGGAACTCCAGGGTGAGCTTGAGCATGTCTGGAATGTGGTAAACCTATCCTTCTCACTCAGCATCCTAGACATCAGTCATCCAAACACTCAGAACCCCGCACCACCTCAAAACACACCCAACAAGCACCCACAAAATCCTCCGTACCTCACCATTATACAACTCCACCACAAAATCAAACTATCCCACCACAGCACCAGCCAAACACATACCACACTCCATAAAATACTCCGCCAGTCATTCCTGAACCGCAGAATTCCACCAATGATCACCACTATACTCAAACTCTAGGTCACCGAAATAATCCTATATATGTGGAGACCCTACCTCACTCCACTCAACCCATCTCCTATGCACCGAAATCTGTTGAGAAGGACATGCTCATTAAGAACCTGGCCGAGGAGCTCAAGAAGTTGACCAACCGAGTTCAAGGCGTAGAAGGAGGCAAGGGTATAGAAGGTCTGAACTATGAAGACCTATGCACATAGCAGGATGTAGAACTGCTAGAGGGTTACAAACCTCCCAAGTTCGAGATGTTTGACAGTACAGGTGATCCCAGGGTTCATCTAAGGACCTATTGTGACAAGCTTGTCGGTGTCGGAAAAGATGAAAAGATCCGGATGAAACTTTTTATGAGGAGTCTTACGGGAGATGCCTTGTCCTGGTACATCATCCAGGATCCTAAGAAATGGTCCAACTGGATGAGTATGTCGTCTGATTTCATGGACCGATTCAGGTTCAACACGGAGAATGCACCAGATGTCTTCTACATTCAGAACCTCAAGAAGAAGCCCACCGAGACTTTCCGCGAGTATGCTACTCATTGGAGGTCAAAAGCGGCCAAAGTTAGGCCAGCATTGGACGAGGAACAGATGAACAAGTTCTTTATCAGAGCATAGGATGCGCAATAATATGAAAGGTTGATGGTTATTGAAAATCATAAGTTCTCTGATATCATCAAACTTGGTGAAAGGATCGAAGAAGGCATCAAGAGCGGGATGGTAACAAACTTTGAGGCATTGCACGCCACTAATAAAGCATTGCAGTTAGGGGTTATATCTAAGAAGAAGGACGTGGGAGCAGTAATGGTCGCCCAAGGACCCAAAACTCTATTCGTATATCGAACCTCCCCACTTGCATATCAAGCACCTCCACCCACATATCAAGCACCTCCACCTACATATCAACCCTCATCCCCAAGATATTCCCAACCAGCCACTGCCTATCACACCTATAATTCCCAACCATCTCATTTTCAGTCACCTCCAACTCGTCAAAACTACCCAAGACCGTGACCTAATTTTGACCGCAGACCACCCAAACAATACACTGCCATTGCTGAACCCATCGACCAGCTATATGAAAGGTTGAAGGCTGCTGGTAACGTCACTCCCATCCCTGCTGTTGCCACGGAGAACTCATCCCAATGGGTTAACCCAAATAAGACTTGTGTATACCATTCGGGCATGAAAGGGCACACCATCGATGGGTGTCGCACATTGAAGGACAAAATCTAGGCTTTGATTGACAACAAGGTCATCCAAGTAAAGGAGGCTACACCCAATGTCCGCAACAACCCCCTCCCAGATCACAGGGGTGAAGGTGTCAATGTGATAGAGATGGATGAAGAATGGGATCCCGAGGGATCAATCAGACTTATCAAAGAGGTTGACGACCCCAAGAAGCCCGCAGTCACACTCAATCCCATTATAGTGTAGATACAGCCGCCAGTAGAGGTTGAGGTAACAGTATCAGTCTCATTTGAAGTTGAGGTAGCACCCCCTATAGTTACACTTATTCCATTTGAGGTGAAAGTAGCCACACCATTTACAGTGACAGTATCAACCACACCGCCTTTCAGCACCAAAATGGAAGACTCTGGTGCTGCAGAAGGGATGACTAGGACTGGAAGGGTCTATATACCCGAGCATTTGGAGAGTCCAGTAAACAGACCTTTAACAAGCCTCCCGTTATTGAAACAGGTCCAGATGACCTCTGGAGGAAAGTACAAGCAAGGGAGTATTCAGTCATCGATCATCTGAACAAGAATCCTGCTCAAATATCTATCCTGTCGCTGCTACAGAATTCAGAAGCACACAGGAACGCTCTGATGAAAGTATTGAACGAAGCATATGTTCCCAATAACATCACAAGCGGAGAAATGGCTAACATGGTGGGACAGGTACTGGAAAGTCACAAAATCACTTTCCACGAGGATAAGTTTCCACCTGAGGGTTTGAGTCACAATAAAAGCACTGCATATCACAGTGCAATGCGAAGACTGCTTCATTACCAGGGTCCTGATCAATGGAGGATCCAGTCTCAATATTTGCCCATTGACAACACTGAAGAGGTTGGGCAAATGCCTGTACGAGATACGAGAAGGGACCATGAAAGAGAGGACATTTGATGGGTCTTAGAGAGCTACCATCGGGGAAATTAATCTATGTCTGCAGATGGGGCCTACGTGGTTTGATGTCGAGTTTCAGGTGCTGAACATATCTGCATCCTACAATCTGTTGTTGGGACGACCATGGATACACGCCGCTGGGGCTGTGGTATCAACTTTGCATCAGGCAGTGAGGTTTGAGTGGAACCATCAGGAGGTGATTATCCATGGAGATGGGAGCAACCTCATTTACACCCGTCAGAATATTCCGATGGTCAAGAATAGGAGAAAGCTAGGCGGAGAAACTTATCATCATATCGAGCGGGTTAATGCAATCGACAAAGATAAGTGGTGGTATAGCAAGATAGCAAGCATGATGAACTGGAGAGGGTATGAGCCTGGCAAAGGTCTTGGCAAAAATCTTCAGGGCATTTCCAAGCAAATATAGCCGAAGCGTCATGGCACTACTTTTGGACCGGGATACCGATACACTTGGCAAGAGTACAGAAACTGGTCACCACCATGGCATGGTCCGTACTATCCATTGGAGCAGCCTATACCGCACTTGAGTCAGACCTTCCAATAGGCCAACATCATATGGGGATTAGAGGAGGAAGAAGCACTGGCAGCCTTAAGGAACCTGTTCTTAGAGGATGAGGACATGGACTATTGTATAATTGTTGAGGAGGAAGGCCCTACCATCTGGGCTGTGGAGAAAGGATCATTCCTCAAGAATTGGACTGTCAGACCATGCAGGGCCTGACGAGTCCCGGGATAGCAAGGTTGAACAGCATTGTTTTGTTTATTTTCTAAGAAAAATGATTTCCCTTTTTGGCATTTTGTTTTAAATAATACTTCCAATGTTCCGAAAACGTTGTTTAAATTATTGAAAATCTCTTTTATGCTTCAATGAATCAATATTTATTATTACCATTTTTCTCTCATATCTTTATCTATACAGCATTACCATTTCCTGTCTCTATGAACCAAAAACTGTGGCATATAATGAGATGACGCAACAAAAGGATAGTGATTCGGAAGAAGAAGATGTCATACCCGAGGAAATTTTCAGAGAAGTAGAAGACTTTGAGAAAAAGCCTAAGTCCAATCTGGACGAAATAGAAATAATCAACTTAGGAGATTCTGAAACTGTCAAGGAAACCCGCATCAGCATCCACTTGTCGCCATCAGAAAAAGAAGAGTACACACAGTTCTTGAAAGGGTATGAGGACATATTTGCATGGTCATACGATGATATGACCGGCTTAAGTACATCCATTGTGGCTCACAATTTGCCCACAAACCCAACAAATTCAAGCCTGACATGAGTCTGAAAATCAAGGAGGAGGTTACTAAGCAAATCAAGGCCAAGGTCCTCAGGTGGTTGAATACCCAACTTGGCTAGCCAACATCGTGCCAGTTCCAAAGAAGGATGGGAAGGTTAGGGTCTGTGTTGATTATCGGGATCTCAACAGGGCCAACCAAAAGGATGATTTCCCACTTCCAAACATACGCATCCTAATCGACAATTGTGCCAAGCATGAACTCCAGTCGTTTGTGGATTGTTTTGCCATTTACCATCAGATCTGGATGGACGAAGAGGACGCTGAGAAAATGACTTTCATTACACCATGGGGAGTATACTGTTATAAGATGATGCCATTCGGTCTAAAGAATGCTGGGGCCACCTACATGAGGGCTATGACTACCATTTTTCATGACATGATACATAAGGAGATCGAGGTATATGTGGACGATGTCATCATCAAATCCAAGAAAGCCACAGTTCATATAGCCGATTTGAGGAAGTTTTTCGATAGACTGCGAAAATACAACCTGAAACTAAACCCCGCAAAATGTGCATTCGGGGTTCCTGCCAGAAAGTTACTTGGGTTCATTGTCAGCCGCCGAGGGATAGAATTGGACAAAAGTCAAAGCCATCCAGGAGCTTCCACCGCAGAGGAGTAAGAAAGATGTAATGAGTTTTCTAGGACGGCTAAACTACATCAGCCGGTTCATAGCCCAGTCCATAGTTATATGTGAGCCGATTTTCAAGATGTTGAAGAAAGATGATTCAACTAGTTGGACCGAAGATTGTCAAAAGGCTTTCGACAAGATCAAGGAGTACTTATCAACACCACCAGTCTTGGTCCCGCCAGAGCCAGGTAGACCCTTGCTACTCTACCTTGCAGTGCTAGATGGAGCCTTCGGCTGCGTTCTGGGGCAGCATGATGAGACAGTGAGAAAGGAACAAGCTATCTATTACCTGAGTAAGAAGTTCACTCCATATGAAGCACGGTACTCTTTATTGGAACGTACCTGCTGCGCTCTGACTTGGATAGCTCAGAAGCTGAGGCATTACTTTTGTGCCTACACAACATACCTCATATCAAGGATGGATCCCTTGAAATATATCTTTCAGAAACCCATGCCTATGGCAAGCTGGCTAAGTGGAAAATCCTGTTGAGCGAGTTCGACATTGTTTATGTGACTCAAAAAGCAATCAAGGGACAGGCACTGGCAGATCATCTTGCTGAGAACCCTGTGGAAGGAGAATACGAACCTCTGAAAACGTATTATCCCGATGAAGAGGTGCTATTCATAGGAGAAGATATTGCTGAGTCCTACGACGATTGGAGAATGTTCTTTGACGGAGCGGCAAATTTCAAGGGAGTCGGCAATGGAGCCGTCTTGGTATCGGAAATTGGCCAACATTATTATCCGGTATCTAATAAACTCAGATTTCCCTGCACCAACAACATGGCAGAGTATGAAGCCTGCATACTAGGGCTCAACATGGCCATCGACATGAATATTTAGAAGCTGCTGGTAATCGGTGATTCAAATTTGCTTGTGCACCACGAACAAGGAGAATGGGCCACCAAGAATTCTAAGATATTTCCATATCTGCACCATGTGCAGTAATTGAGAAAGAGTTTCGGCATGTTCCCAGGATTCAGAACGAGTTTGCCGATGCATTGGCCACTTTGTCATCCATGATACAACATCTCGATAAGAACTTCATCGATCCTATCCCAGTAAGGATCCATAGCCAGCCGGCGTGTTGTGCCCATGTTGAAGAAGAAACAGACGAGAAGCCTTGGTTTCACGATATCAAAGAATAATTGGCAAAAGGAGAATATCCGGAGCATGCAAATCATACTCAGAAACGTACGCTTCGGAGGTTGTCCAAAAATTTCTTCCATAGCGGAGGAACCTTGTACAAAAAAACTCCTAATTTGGCATTGCTAAGGTGTGACGACGCAAAAGAAGCTTCTAAGCTACTTGAGGAGATACATGCTGGGACCTGCAGCCCGCATATGAACGACTTTGTCTTGGCCAAAAAGATACTTAGGGCCGGTTATTTTTGGAAGACCATGGAGATAGATTGCATCCAGTATATCCGAAAATGCTACCAATGTCAAGTACATGCTGAGATGATAAAATTGCTGCCAAATGAGCTCAATGCAACAAGCTCACCTTGGCCATTCACCGCCTGGGGAATAGATGTCATTGGTCCAATCGAGCCCACCGCCTCAAATGGGCATCGGTTCATCTTGGTACCTATTGATTAATTCACCAAATGGGTCAAAGCAGTATCTTACAAGGCAGTAACTAAGAAGGTCGTAACACATTTTGTCCGCGACCGGATTGTTTGCCGGTTTGGAGTTCCAGAATCAATCATCACTGACAATGCCTCCAATCTCAACAGTGATCTGATGAAGACCATGTGTGAGACTTTCAAAATCAAGCACAAGAATTCCACAGCCTATAGACCTCAGATGAACGGAGCTGTAGAAGCCGCTAACAACAATATCAAGAAGATACTGAGAAAGATGGTAGAAAATCACAGACAATGGCACGAGAAGCTGCCATTCGCTTTGTTGGGATACCGTACCACAGTCCGCATATCAACCGGGGCAACTCCCTACTTACTGGTTTATGGTACTGAAGATGTTATTCCTGCTAAAGTGGAGATTCCTTCTTTGAGAATCATACAAGAAGCTGAGCTCAGCGACGAAGAATGGATAAGGAGCCGTTATGAGCAGCTAGCCCTCATAGACGGAAAAAGGATGAATGCAGTGTGTCATGGGCAACTCTATCAGAACAGAATGTCCAAAGCCTTTAACAAAAGAGTCAAGTAGAGACAGTTCACATCGGGGCAGCTGGTGTTGAAGAAGATCTTTCCGCATCAGGATGAAGCCAAAGGGAAATTCTCTCCCAACTGGCAAGGCCCTTACATGGTTCACAGAGTATTGACAGGAGGAGCCCTCATACTTGCAGAAATGGACGGAGAAGTCTCACCAAAACCGATCAACTCAGTTGCAGTCAAATGATACTATGTGTAACTATTTATGTTTTCACAAAATGATGTAAATTGAACTACGCTCGACCTGATTCCCGTTTAAGAGGGGATATGTAGGCAGCCCTGTGGGTTCGGTCACAATTCAGTAAAAATCCTATTTTTTCCCCACAATCAGAAACTGGGGCAGAATTTTGAGGAGGACCCTCAAAATTCTGAAGCAATTTCAACTGATCGCAGCATCTGCAGCAGTTAGACGTGTCCATCTAACTGGGGCAGAATTTTGAGGAGGACCCTCAAAATTCTATAGCAGGAGAGATTGCAATGTCTCGGATCGTGTCACAGTCACTGGTTCATCTAACCAATTTCTAAAATAATATATTTTTAATACGTCGTTGAAAACTATGCATGCATGCTTGTAAAATGACTCTATTTTGCCAACGCTACCCCCAATGATTTGAACAGGACCTTCAGACCAAGCAAAGCAAGCCAAGCAAGCCAACGGAGGCACGAACCGACCTCCCCCTTTGCAGAATTCACGATTTTTCTTTGGATGCAGGAGCGAAGAATATACATGCCTCCAAGTCACAATATTCATAACAACCGTGATACTGAAATCTATTACCAGCTAAGAAAACACTGCTATCACCTGCTATTTATTCTATTTTTGCATGGGACTAAGCCCTGTCCCAAACCCTGCATGAGGCTAAGCCCTGCCTCTATATTTGCATAAGGCTAAGCACTGCCTTCCATCTGCATGGGACTAAGCCCTCTCCCGAACCTTGCATGAGACTAAGCTCTCTCACTATCTGCATGAGGCTAAGCCCTGCCTCCATTTGCATAAGGCTAAGCACTGCCTTCCATTTGCATGGGACTAATCCCTGTCCCGAATCTTGCATGAGACTAAGCTCTGTCTCCATCTGCATGAGGCTAAGCCCTACCTCCATTTTACATAAGGCTAAGCACTGCCTTCCATTTGCATGGGACTAAGCCCTGTCCCAAATCTTGCATGAGACTAAGCTCTGTCTCCATCTGCATGAGGCTAAGCCCTGCCTCCATTTGGCATAAGGCTAAGCACTTCCTTCCATTTGCATGGTACTAAGCCCTATCCCGAATCTTGCATGAGACTAAGCTCTGTCTCCATCTGCATGAGGCTAAGCCCTGCCTCCATATCTGCATGAGGCTAAGCCCTGCCTCTATATCTGCATAAAGCTAAGCTCTGCTTTCCATTTGGATGGGACTAAGCCCTGTCCCGAATCCTGCATGAGGCTAAGCCTTGCCTCCATATCTGCATAAGGCTAAGCTCTGCCTTCCATCTGCATGGGACTAAGCCCTGTCCCGAATCTTGCATGAGGCTAAGCTCTGCCTCCTATTTGCATAAGGTCAATCATCGCCTTTATTTGCCGAGACTAAGCACTATCTCTCCGGCACTATCTATTTGCTCCTCTTTCGGGCTAAGCTCTGCCCTCAACCTCACAAGACTAAGCCTTGTCTTGTTGATTTTAGCATCATATTATTGCATCTCATGGGCTGAAATATCACCAACTTGTCCAATGGCGTCATTGTCTAAAGGTATCATCCTCATAGCCGGAAGACACCATGCCATGGCCTGAGGATCTCTCAAATTTGCATATCATTATTCAAAGGCTTCATGGTTCGGAGGCACCATTTTCATGGCTCGAGAACATCATTTCATGGCATGCGAATCCTCCACCGAACAATTCATGGCCCAGGACATCATGGTCTAAGGACGTCATCCTCAACTGTCCAAAGACAATTCTCATGGTCTGAAGGGAATCCGCATCATGTTTAAATTTCCGCACAAATATATACTTGTAGTATCTGTTTACTTGCAGGTGACCTGATAAACAACCGCTATCCCTATAGGAGCAATCCCGCTCCAGTTCTTTCAAATAATCTCAAGTCTGACCGCTCACTATAACCATCTTTCCACCCATTCCAAAGTCTCGTGTCCGTTCTTGTGATGACTTCATCGGTATATTCCGCCGATGAATCTAGAACTATTCACGGCCTGATTCCTGTAAAACCAGGGATATGTAGGCATCTCAGGAACCAAGGTGCGGCCCAAATCTCTCAAACCCGTCACGACCCAAACCGATGGGCCGCGACGAGTGCCTGAGTTCTATCTGTCAAGAACCCCTAAGCATTCGTCTAAGGTATGAACCTGTATAACATCTGTTGCATTACGAAAATAACATAGGTGAAGGAAACCTGCCATCAAGGCATAGGTACGTATACATGCAGAATACAGTAGCGAGCCGGCAAGGCTATTATAGACAACTATACATCTAAAACTTAAAGCCGACAAGGCCGTACAATCTTTCACATACACGACATATATCTACAAGCCTCTAAGAGTACATAAATGTCATAAAGGTCGGGATAGAGTCCCGCCATATCAAACAATACACGTCTAAATCATACTAACCAAACAAGCAACTGTGAAGCAAATATAGCGCACCAATATCTTCCGCTGAGCTGATAGCCTACTTGGAGGGCTCTCGACCTATCAATCAAGACCTGCGGGCATGAAATGGAGCGTCCCCAGGCAAAAGCGACGTCAGTACAAAAAATGTACCGAGTATGTAAGACACATAAATAAGTACATAACAGACATGGAAGAAATATAGAGTAATTGACTCAACCTGTAAGTCTGGATAACTCTGTAAATCATAAATTACTTTTACCGTCATGCGTATGTGTATGAATGTCATGTCGTGCATAGGTAAATGTTTCATAACATCATCAGCCTCTGAGGGCAACCCATCATATCATATCGGCCACTGTGGGCAAAATCATCAACGTATACCAGCTGATCAGGTGGTGGTGCGTATATAACGCCATAACCTTTCCCATATCCCATATACATATAATATACATATATACGCGTATATAACGCCATCTGGTCATGGGTCAATGTAAATGAATGCAATGCATGAGAAGTACGTCAATAAAATCTCTCGAAACGTCATAAGACCATTATACCTCTGATTTCTATCATAAAGTAAACTCTTTTCAACTTCCATATTTTTTTTTTCCGAGACCCATGAACAGATGATAAAATATTATGACACATGAAAATTTAAGAACATAGATATCTCTAATACTTCTATGAATAGAGTCATTTATGGAATTGGTGTATTTGCACGTTTCGTTCGTATTGTATGGATCATGCCAAAAAAAACAAGGGATAGCCTTAACATACCTTTTTCTTGAATTATTTGAACGAATCTGCTTCAACGAAATTTACACTTGGATTCCTTGAAATTGGAACGAAACTGTGTTCTGCCTCTAACGTTTTTGAAGTTGCTTCTGTTTCTTGCTTTAGAATTTAAACGTTCTTGGTTGATTTTTGAAATCTCAATTGAAACTTTGGCAAGAATTTGGACGAAAGTGTTTTCTGTTTCAAGGTTCTTGGCTTAAAGCCAAAGACTTGAATTGATGCTAAAGACAGAATGGATAAAGTCTTACAAGTCTTTCTAAGACTTAATCCTTGAGTCATGATTATGGTATTTCATAGGTAGCCACCTAGAATTATGACTACTTAGTCATTTTCTAGGTTTTGAGGCTTCTTGCCATGTTGGGGGGGGAGGGGGGTGAGGGGGTTATTTTATTAATTTTTTTATCCACTTATTAGTTAATTGGGTAATGTCCTGTTACCCGGTAATTAATCAATTACCACAAATTACTTTAAATTTTATTTATTTTTAAAATATTTCATATATTCTTTATATATTATACTACCGTGTTCATATGGTACCTTGTATGGTACTAGTCCATAAATACAGGGTATTTTAGCTAGGACCGTATTTTATCCCAAAATACCAAATTTCAACGAAATTGATTTTCTTCGACTTGCTTCCCCTCTCACCTTCACGAATTTATTCATCACTTACAATCCTTATAATCTCCAAATAATCTTTGCCTTGGACTGATGTCTATTACCTTACAACAAATTCAACGCAGAATACTACAGGGTGCAGCATTGTCGTAACTTATTACAGCGAAGCGTAACATCACTGTCATGTAATACTGCAAGGCATAACATCATCGTAATATAATACTGCAGGACGTAACACCATTGTAATATATTACTGCAGAGGGTAACATCATCGTAATATATTACTGCAGAGCATAACATCGTCGTAATATAGTACTGCGGGACGTAATATCGACGTAATATTGCAGGGTGTAGCATCATTCCCTCCTTTGGAACATTCTTCCTCGAATGTTGACTGATGCTCTTATCATTTTCGTAACTTATAGCTCTAGTGAATACCTTAATACTCTTCTTGCCATTTAAGCAGTGTTCTGTGAATAAAATCAAAGTCTAGGGTATTCCCCCCTTTAGTCTTTTTGCTTATATCCTGACCTGTGGTCGAAATCTTCCTAATCTTACATCTGCTGTTGTCTCCTGTCATGCAGCCTGTATGACCCTGGCTTTGTAAGTGCACTTATGCGATTCATCTTTCCTTTTTCCTTTTATCTTTTAGTCAATCTCTAGGCCTTACTTTGTCTATACAAGGCTAAATAGGATGCCTCTCTGGGCCTCTATAGGTATACTGAAGTCCTTTGCTCGATATTTTGTAGAACTTGCGAATATAGCCATATCTTATTTCATAGATCTGGTTATCCATTCATACGACTTTACTGCATTTACATGGGTTATACTATACAATAATTTTTACTTTAATCTATCTTTACTAAGGTATGCTTACCAAGCTCCCAATTACTTTTGTTGCCTATCCTTTAGGTATAAATCTCAGTCCTTCACTGCTCCTTCATTATCGTTCGTCTTAAGAATCATGGCCTAATCTCATGTCCTACTTTGTGATTTGTATCTGACCATTGTTGATTTGCTTCAATGTTGACCTATAATCCTCTACTTGAAGACTTGAAACTTCTTACGTAATACATTACCGCTAGGGCTTACGTTGCATTGAGGAATATTTGAAGTGATTTCCATAATCATATTTCATAGTGTCTCAATGTGATTCACCTTATGGGGGTATCCTAATTTCGTGCCATCAGCGAAATCTTTTCTCCTTCTGTTCTTCTATTTTTTTTTCAAATCATTATTCAAACGAAGGTCCAAACGTCATCCTTTATCTGCCACAATTATACCCTCATTTTATTACTAGGTCAGCATTTCATTTTTTCTAAACGCCATTAATCTTAGATTCCTTTGAGTTCATTCAGGCTATACTGAACTTTTAAAATAACTTAGAGAAACCATCATCTCTCTTGTTTTCATGGACTTAATCCTGAGGACTTATCCATTCTCGTCACCTTTTCACTTGCCTTTCCTCATCCTTACTCATGTTTCCTTAAAACTTTATCGCTCTACCATACTTTAGCTTGCGACCTATACATATCCATTTATAAACTTTCCTTCAACTTGCTTGCACCATAGATTTCCTTATGTTATTCTGGAACGCCAAGCAAGACATCACATTGTCTCCAACTTTTCTCTATTCTCTTAACTAGATCTCTCAGTACTTAGAAACCATAGGCTGGAAGACGTGCCGCCGACGATGCCACTATCATTCCCGGTTATTGGATCTCTGTGCTTATAGCCTTCTATCCGAAGTATGGACTATTCACGATCTTCTGCATTTGAGTATCTCGTACGTTGTTCACTTTTACCTTACTTACTTAAAATCTCGTATCATATCTTCTATCTCTTTCATAACCTCCCTTCCACATAGGTATGATACATACCACAACTTCAAGCTCTATTATAATACTACAATCCGGTGGGAGCTTCATACTGACTTCTTATGAGGTTGTTTTTTTACTGGCTTTATCGTAGAGCCGTTATAGACTATGGTTGTTGCACTATCTCTTTCATACCTCTGCTTTTAAGAGAGATCCTGCAATGTTCTCGATCATGATGTCTCAAATTTTCTGGGTCCAATAATCAGACTCCTGATTTACTTGGGTGATGTAATTCTTTAGTTTCCTCTTCCTTCTGATCAGCCTTTACGTAGGCTTAAGCTATCTTCCGATCTGTGGCTCATGGTATCACTTATTACCTTAGCCTTTCATGGGCGTTATAGAATATCCATGACACAATCTTCTAACAATTCAATCCTTTGTCTATGCCCTAGGCTCAATTCTTTCTTTTAACTTATACCGGAGTCTTCTATGACTGTATGATTGTCAACAAATATGCTGCCTGGATAATGCTCCAAAATCTTGAGTGTATCCATAACGTACTAACTCTGGATCATTGATCGAATAATTCTTTTGTTCCATCTTATCTTTCTTTCAACGTAAGCTATTACTTTTCCTGGTCTTTCTGCCCCCTTGTTGCGTCCATACTTAACTTATCTTAGAGCCAACAACTGCCAGAGTTTTCATACAACTCATATGATCTCGAATATTACTTTTAATTCTTACTTCCCGTTCATTAGCTATGGTAGGTGCCATTTTCCTTTGGAATGCTTACAATGTTGTTGCGAGATTGTTGTTACACGACCATTTCCTCTTTAGGTTGTGTGCTTAGGTTGAAGCCTTCTTTCTTACCTCCTCAGCTAGTCTTTCGTTGTAGTACATGGGGAGAAACCTTGACTCTTGTAAAGCTGTGAGCTTATTACGGACCTTTTTTATGTCCTTACTTGCCTATAATCATCTGTAATTGCTTACTTCCATGCCCTTGTGCTTGTGTGTTTGCTTCTGAACTAATATTTTGACTGCCTTCTTTTACCCCCGTAACACTCATACGGTACCTTAAACTACCCCAACTCTTGTTTGAATATATCTCAAGTATTATAATGATATTCTTCGAGGCTGAATTCTCCATGTTGGGTTCTACTATGTGTATCTTACACGATCTGATGACTCGTCTGTAACCTCCTGTTTATCCATAACTAGGATCTTCCTGACCAATTACTAACTACTCATTGGCAAATTCTCATATCAATATTCCTTGTAATCTTTCTTGGGTTACTTCCTTTGTCTTAACTAACGTCTCGCAGTGACTCCTTATTTATTAATAACAGCTCGGGCAGGAACTTTTACTTCCTCTCCTTGACGTCGTGCTTGCACAATATTCTTGAATCGTAGCGTATCTGTAAGATTTGGATAAGTGCCATCTCATTCCTCTTTTATTTATCGCATTCTTCCTTTACCATTCCATAGTCACTAGAACCACTCAATTCTGACTTAATATCACATCACTCCATATTCCCCCCTTTAGGGGTGTACTAAGAGCTGAATCCACGAGGATCTTCCTATAGGTGTTTTACCTTATCATCTTTGGCGTCGTTTCTCAACATCAACGATCCTTACTCGCCTTGCGGCAATCCTTCTGTACCAAGGATGAAAAGTTCCCTTACTCACGAGGGTGACACTTAATGTAACTAGTATATACAGTCCCTTAAGCTTAACTTTGCTAACATTGCTTGCTTTAGGGAAGCGTCTTCCTGAATGACCATTCTCTGAATTTCTCATGAATCTTCTTCTGTTGTCCGTCCTATTATTGCCGTAGCGCGATCTGAAATTCTCATGATGCTGACTATTATCAAATCACTCAGTCCCTAATTCATATATAGTTTATCTTGTTCACAAGTCCATATTAATTTCTATTACTCTAGGGTCTAACTTTTCCTCTTAGTAATCGTGCTAGAGTTGCGAACTTATTTCTCGGAATGAGGATATGACTTTATGGCCTATATTCTTTTATTGTCTCAAGGCATGTCATCTTTTGTCTTTTCCTTCACTTGATCGTACTCTGTAATACTGTCGTCATTTTTTTGACCTACCTTTATCATCCGTGTATCACATCTTACTCATAATGCTTCATTAACTCTCTTCTTATCTCCCGCTAATTATCTATGTCTACTACTTTACTCTGAAAACTCGAACAAAACATTCTTTTGCTTTTGGCTCCCCTTGCTCCATCCCTTGGCTCTTTCAATTGCCTAACATTCTTTCCTTACTGGGGGCGGGAGCCACACTAAGGTAATATTTATTCCTTCAAGGCTTCCAGTGCTCATATCTAGCTTTAATATTTTAGGGTGCACCATCTAGGTGTCTCACGAGGAGATCTACTAGCACACTTGCAACATCCTTCGGAAATGTCAACTAACACAAACAATCCATTCACCATTTTAGTTTACTCTAACCCCAGCCAGGTCCTGTTGTTCCGTCCTTTTCTTAAAATACACATCTTAGCCCCCATAGGGCATAACTGAGATGGGATTGGCCAATTGTACATACCACTGTTACTGTTAAGGGTAACTCTTAATGCTTATATTTTTCTGCCGGAACTGTAATACTGATAATCTTCATTAACCGGGCGCCTCGTACCCTTCTTTACCTTGCTTCTTTTACTCCTTGAAAGCATTATATTTTACCATAAAGGTGGATAAATATTCTTGCCTTAAGGTTCCTTATCAAGAGGCTTACATCTTTCAGTACGCGCATGACCTGCTGAAGACCTCACAGTTACTCATCATAAGCATGATGCAAAGTCGAGTTCCTCTGACTCAACTCTTCCATAGCTATTATCTCTTATCGATCGTCTTTCTGAATGTAGGCATCGTCTTATTACGAATAGAAGTTCGGGACTTGAATTCTTATAAGTGAGCTTACCACACGATCTAGAGTAAGAAGAAAGAGTGACAGTCATAAATGCCCTGTAGCCTCCTACTTATAAGTGCGGTGCACTACACACCCATAAACAAGACTCTACTAGACACGGCTTGTAGACTCCCTAGGACAGAACTGCACTGATACCACTTTTGTCATGACCCAAACCGATGGGCCGCAACGGGTGCCTGAGTTCTATCTGTCAAGCACCCCTAAGCATGCGTCTAAGGTATGAACCTGTATAACATCTGTTGCATTACGAAAATAATATACGTGAAGGAAACCTACCATCAAGGCATAGGTACGTATACATGCTAATACAGTGGCGAGCCGGCAAGACTGCTACAGAGAACTATACATCTAAAACTGAAAGCCGACAAGGCTGTACAATCTTTCACGTACACGAAATATGTCTACAAGCCTCTAAGAGTACATAAATGTCATAAAGGTCGGGACAGAGTCCCACCATAGCAAACAATACACGTCTAAATCATACTAACCAAACAAGCAACTCCGAAGCAAATGGAGCGCACCAACATCTTTCGTTGAGCTGATAGCCTACTTGGAGGGCTCTCGACCTATCTATCGGGACCTGCGGGCATGAAACGCAACGACCCCAGGCAAAAGGGACGTCAGTACAAAAAATGTACCGAGCAAGTAAGACACATAAATAAGTACATAATAGACATGGAAGAAATATAGAGTAATTGACTCAACCTGTAAGTCTGGATAACTCTGTAAATAATAAATTACTTTTAGCGTCATGCATATGCGTATGAATTTTATGTCGTACATAGGTACATATTTCATAACATCATCAGCCTCTGAGGGCAACCCATCATATCATATCGGCCACTGTGGGCAAAATCATTAACGTATACCAGCTGATCAGGTGGTGGTGCGTATATAACTCCATAACCTATCCCATATACCATATACATATAATATACATATCTACGCGTATATAACACCATCTGGTCATGGGTCAATGTAAATGAATGCAATGCATGAGAAGTACGTCAATAAAATCTCTCAAAACGTCATAAGACCATTATACCTCTGATTAATATCATAAAGTAAACTCTTTTCAACTTTCATATTTTTTTTCTGAGACACATGATCAGATGATAAAATATTATGACACGTGGAAATTTAAGAACATAGATATCTCTAATACTTCTATGAATAGAGTCATTTATGGAATTGGTGCATTTGCACGTTTCGTTTGTATCGTATGGATCATGTAAGGCTCCGGAAAATTTCGCTAAGTAATTTAGGATTTCGTGATACCACGTAGGCTAATTATAATATTATATGTGCTATTAATATGGTGGGAATCAATTGGACTTGGTAAATAAGTGTACGAGTCTTATGGTAAGTATTTAGGGCCCAAGGAAAGGCCTAAGCCTAAGTCAAATTGGAAAATTTCATAATAGGCTAAGATTCGAAATGAGTTTGCACAAGTCCACACTTTGAACGAGTATATATATATATAAAAGGTCTTATGTGATGAACAACCTATCAAATGAAAGGTCTTCGAGTCTAGTTTCCAAGGCTTCAAACCGTTCGTCATTTGGATATTCCTACACAAAGTTATGATCAAATTACCAAAAGCTGGAAAAATGCGATCCTGTGTCGAATCTGCGATCGCAAATATGTCGCATTTTTGACTCTGCGATCGCAGATCTGTCATATTGGGCCAGTTTTACCCGGTTTTGGGCACCTATTTCGCGATGCATTCTGCGGCCCACATTCTTATTTTGCGGTCCATTCTGCGATCGCAGACCCGATTTCGGAGGCTTATTTTTCCTATTTTTATAACCCGACCCCACTTTAATATATAGTCTTTGGGGCTTTATTTGGGATCATTTTCTACTGATTTTGGAGAGAGGTGACAGCATATAGAGAGAGAAAGAGAGAGAGAAAGAGCCTAGCTTCATAATCACCCATCTCTTGCTCAAGTCTTCAAGAATCAAAGAACCCAATCACATGTTCTTCATCTAATAGGTAAGGTTCTATACATTAGACTTTAATTTCGAGTTTGGGGCATAAGATGGGATATTGAGGTATGATTCTTGGGTGTAATAACATTATGTATACATGCATGTACAAATTAGATTTATGGGAAGATTGTTGAACATAAATAAGTAAAGATTGGGTTGGGGAAATGAAGGAAACCTTGTAAAAGAGATTTGAAATGATGCTCAACTAGTATTTGATAAAATGCTCAAATGAGCTGAAACCATGAATACCTTCCTAATTTGTGTTCAATTTTGTTATGTCTCAAAGTAGAATGGGATTGCTAGAGTTTCCGGAACGTCGAAGTAACTTAAGGAAAGCTTAAACAAGATATGTATGGCTAAAACCCCCTCTTCTTAGAAATTGAGCTCCCATGGTGTCCATGTAAAATTGTAATTCCGAAATTTGATTGACGTAGTATTTGTTTTTTCAAAAGAGTTGGTGTTGCAAGAATATATGTGAAAAGTGTGTCCCAAGATATTCAATATGCTATTCTTGATAAATTGGTGATATGTGAAGAATGTGAACTATATGCTAAATTGCCTAGATGTCAAGTCAAGTTTAAATTATGATTATTATGCCAAATCACGTGAATCTCTCTCTATGCTTACAACTTGAAATGCTCTTGTATGTGCCCATTATCTTAAATTGAAAGCTTGATGTTGGAAGTGAAAGAGATGTGGAATGCGAGTTGTGAAATGTGGCCTAGCGCCAAGTATAATGTGAAATTTGAGGCCCTAAGTGCCTATGAGTTGATACATGTGAAACCAAAGATTGAAGTGAGATGATTAACGGAGAAATGATAACGTCTCGGGGAGACGGCTTAGCCGATCGGGCTGTGATCGGACGCCATGTTATACACACATGGTGGTAATATATTGATAATTGGAACTGGAAAGTGAGAGTGAAATAATGGTAACGTCTCGGGGAGACGTCTTAGCCGATCGGGCCGTGATCGGACTCCGCTCAAGAAAGCGGTGGTATTGTGAATGATGATGCAACAATATGGAATGCCCCAAACTAAAGTTATGGAAATTCTGTGAAAGCTATGTGATCTCTTATTTGTATTTGATGATGTGGTGATTGTTTAAAAGCTTTGTTGATCCTTCTGATTTCTTTATTCTTGTACGGTTGTTCTTTCTAATGAGATGGTGTTTGGTTATACATACTAGTGCTATTCGATGGCACTAACGTCCCTTTCTCCGGGGGCGCTACGTCTTTAAATGGATGTAGGTGTTTCTATAGCAGGCAGTGTTGGTCGCAGCTAGTGCCGCATCATCCTTTCAGCTGACTTGGTGAGCCCCACTTCGTTTCGGGGTCCTGTTTCATCTGTTTATCATGTACTTTGTATTTGAGGTATAGCCGGAGTCTTGTTACCAGCATTTCCATATTACATCACTCTTCAGTTGTGTTTAGAGGCTCCGTAGACAGGTTGTGGGTAGTGTCCGGTATTGGAATTAAAGTAGAAATATTGATGTTTGGCAAAGATTTATAAAACTTATAATATTTTGATAATTATGTTTTAAGTTGCTAATGAAAATGAAATGGAAGTTGTTAATGAAATACTTACTAAGTATGATTAATAGAGTCTACCTCCTATTTATTCATGGATTAGTTTGGGTAGAATGAAACCTAACAGGCTTGCTCAGTCGGGTTTACCCGGTTGAGCGCCGGTCGTGCTCCTCGGATTTTGGGGCGTGACAAACTTGGTATCAGAGCCTAAGGTTTTAAAGTGTCCTAGGATGTCTCGGAGCCGTGTCTAGTAGAGTCCTTCATATCGGTGTGTAGTCGAACACATCTATAAGTTGGAGGTTATTCGGACATTTAGGAATTTCACCCTTCTTTGGTACTCCAGATCGTGCAGTAGAGCTCAAGATAGGGAGCTAATTTCCATTCGATGTCTCAATCTCAAGATGAGTAATTTATGATTTTGGAAGTAGTAAGGACGCAATAACCCCACCATTGAATATGAGGGAGATTGCCCAAGAGTTTGTTTGGAGAATGTAGCGAGCCATGGAGGAATTGGTAGAACTTGTTGCTAAGGGGAGTACCCTTGTTCCTATTTATGTCATTGCACCACCAGATCATGTAGTATATCCGTATGTTACCAATGTATGTTACAGATGTGGAGTCAGGGTGCATCAGCTAAGGCACTGCCCTGCCAATCTAGAGTTACCAAGTAAGTGACCCATTAGTACATCATTCAGAACGCCACATACTTTTCCTTATCATATACATACACCTGTATTGGGAGCCTGCATAGATATGGTCTTAACAATAATCTAAATCACAAAACATTGCATGCACCTACTCTTTGAACGAGACGTATTATTCGTAAATTCACTCTATCACAAATTCTCTTATTTTCACCCTTTTTGTGGAATTAAGTTATATAATTATGTCCTTGAATTGAGTTATAACTCTAGGGTTGATACTTCCCACTTGCTTTTCTTAAATTCTCAACAAGGGACTATTCCCGATGAATTCTTTACAGAAATGTTTTATTTATATGGACAACATCTACTTGCTTGTGCCTATACATGCATCGTCGTAAAGTTTACCTATGTGGTGTCAAGTTCCATGTAAAGCATCCCAGTGTTGTGATCCTTCTTGAGTCACTCTTTTTCTCGCCGGTGTATATGGCTTCTATGATTTGAATAGTAACTCTACCCTCTTGCGAGTATCATCATGAAACTTTTTCACTGTCTAGTAACATGAGAGCATATCCCACCTCCAATCATATGTGTAGATGTCAAATGAAGTGGTCGCTTGTCTGTATAGAATTTCTGAGAAATTTGAGACTTTTACGAATCCACAGAAAGATCTTTTGTTTGCCCATCTCAGTATGACTTTCATGTCCACTAAGATCATTCCTTAGTAAGAAGCTCACTTTGTTCCTAGTATTGTGGTTGCCCGTGACGTGGTTGTGTATTGCAGTCTAGGAGTTGATATAGCAGAAGCATGTCCAGCTCATGTCAAATGTTTACTTTCTCCTTATACCTCCACAACATGTGTTAATTGTGTTCCTTAGTTAGTGAATTCATTGTGCTAGTTTCCCCAACACTAGTTTGATAACCATGAGAGAACATATCCTTCTATGAGTCATTGTAACACTTCCTTTCTCGTAGGGACCCTTACTAGGCTCTCCGTCAAGACCAAGCGCACCTTTGGGGGTTATCGTAGCACAATGCCTGTTTCTCCTGTTTTCTCTCTTTCATTAGCATCTGGGTTTTTCTCAAGTCAAAATCCATGGAGAACTCATTATGAACATCTGCAAACCTCCATGATTATTTTATACTATCTTATTGGGTTCCCATCTCACTTCAAGTTCATCAAGGGTTGATAGCATGCCGCAATTGCTGCGATTGAATGATCTCCTTTAGATAATGGATTATCTACACATGTGCTAGTCCAACGATCTGCTTATCAGTCTAACTCTCGCCTTTTGGTTTTGGGTTGACAAAGGAGAAATACACCTAGTAACACCTCCATATGTCAAAGCCTTTCTCTCAATCAAGTCTTATAGCATCTCCTAATGTGGCTTGTAATAGTTGGTTGTGTAGAAGTGTGTTGTAGTGCTTCATTATGAAGTAGAGTTGCTCAACATAATTGGATTGTTGAATTCTGGAGCTATACATCATGTGACTACATACATAAATCTTCTTTCAGAAATTTAGCTTCTCGTAATCCCTCTATATTACCACCCTTCCTAGTGGTTCCAATGTACAGGTTACTTCTATATGGCTCTCTCACTTTCTTTTCATTTGTCTTGCATCATGTGTTGTTTACCCGTAATCTTCAATGCAATATTATCTTAATGTCTCGACTAGTTATCCAACTATATGATCTGATTAATTAACCTCACTTTTATGTACTCTACAAGCGCCCTGAGAGTGGGCAAATTTCCCCTTTTCTACAGACTTCTAATGTCTTCAACTCTGTTTAAGCTTGTCGATTCCAAGCGGTGCTCTTAGTTGTGTTGCCTTGCTATCTATTTTCATCTTGTAACTCTCCTCGTGAATCTAATTTTATGCCTTATGGCGTCAAGAGTCGAGGTATGTCCCTTTTGTTAAAATAAATAGATATTGCTCGCACTGCTTATGAGATGTTTTCCTAAACAATCATCTACCTGCTCTACTTGTCCATGTGACTAGATAACCTACGTTACTTTTCCCCGATAAATGCATTAAGACGTCTCATTCTATCAAACTTATCCATGTGGGCACTTTGAGGCCTTGTTTTATACCAACTCGTAATGGTTTTAAGTACTTTCTTGCCATTGTTGACAATTTTATAGGACTACGAGCGCTTGTCTCATGGGTTTCAAAAGTAATGATTTTCCTTAAAGTTCAAGCTTACATTGCCATGATTTCAAACCAAAGTGTGTCCCCTTTTCAAAAGTCTTAAATGGGTCGGATTGGATGGGTTACGTGGCCTTCTACTCACTCGGCTTCTAGGATCATTGACAACGTCATTGTCATGTGTAGGAAATTTTGCTACCTCTGGCATTCCACTGCCTTAGGAAGGGTTAGATTGTTCGAATTATGATAATCTCATAAGTAGATGACTTCTTTTCCATCCTCATGTGCTTGTGGCATAGAATCCTTGTGTCGCTTATTGATAGGAGTGAACTCAAATTCCACGTATTTCAATTGCGGCCTCGATCACACCCATGTTGCAAGAGTCTTACCATTTGAGCTCAACTACTTACGCTCAAGGACACAACTGGTGTATCCTACTTGGTCACTTCTTTAAAAATCTCAAGTTCACATACATGGTATCCACCTTATCTAAGAATATTAGTTACCACTATGCTTCATTTATCTGATAATTGATGTAGTCACCTGGACTAAACCATGTCAGCATCATTAATAGAAATTCTCGTGTCTCTTGGTATGTAACCTCATGAAATACTCTGCTCGGCGCATAAATGGATTCCTGAATAATTCCAGCCCAATCTTGAACTCTGTTGCTCCTTACTGTATTGGATCTATTTGGTATTAAAGGTTCAAACGTGTCAAAGTCACCCTGTGATCACATACATTCAGTAGGTAATTCTATGGTCAATTTATTATAGCACATCTTAGAGTAATCGTGAAGGACACCACGAGTTTAGTTTGGGTGATCGCATAGAGATTTAGAATTCAGGAGGGTGAACCGGTTATTCTCAAAAATTTCGCGTGTAGATGTTATGTGAATTGATGATGAAGGGTACGTAAGTGCATTTCCCATTAGGTCGCTCTAGGAGTGTGACATTTCCTTATAGTCGTTCCTCATGATTTGTGTCTTCATATGTCTATGTCTAAGAAGGTAGGTGGAGATCATTTGTGTATTATCCTGGTGTAAACTATTGAGCGTGAAGTTAATGGATAGTTAACTTATGCGAGGTATCTAGTTGTCATCCTTGTTAGATAAACTTGAAGGTTGGTATTGTTTTGGCGAATGTGTTGTGGTAAAGCCTGTAAGTCGAGGAGGCCACATTGAAGGCCGAGAGTATTGTGTAAATAAGGTATTTTCTCTAGATTGTATAGCAGTTGGTTTTGACTTGAAAAAGAGTACCTTATGAGCGTTATGATCTAAAATTATGCAGTCCATGTTCAGGTGTCATTATGATAATGTAGTTCTTGTGATGCTGAGAGTTTGTGTTATGGGTATATACATTGTGGTGCTTTGTCGATCTATGGATGAGTTTTTAGGATGGTTTTGGGTGATCCTCTGACAGGTGGATAGGCCTAGTTACAAAGGAGACTCTGCCGAAATTACTGAAAAATTTAGGAGTTAGTCAAAATTTAGGGACTTGAGGTAGGGAGAAAAGAGGTATATTGAGTTAAGCGTTTAGGGCGGACTCTACTCCTCATTCGAGGATTGAATGAATCCTGGGGGGGGGGGGGGGGGGGGGGGGGGGGGGGGGGGGGGGAGAATGTAAGGCCCCGGAAAATTTGCTTAAGTAATTTAGGATTTCGTGATCCACGTAGGCTAATTATATAAATTTTATATGTGCTATTAAATGGTGGTGATCAATTGGACTTGGTAAAATAAGTGTACGAGTCTTATGGTAAGTATTTAGGGCCCAAGGAAAGGGCCTAAGCCTAAGTCAAATTGGAAAATTTCATAATAGGCTAAGATTCCAAATAAGTTTGCAACAAGTCTACACTTTGAACGAGCATATCTATATATATATAAGGTCTTATGTGACGAACAACCTATCAAATGAAAGGAATTTGAGTCTAGTTTCCAACGCTTCAAACCGTTCGTCATTTGAATATTCCTACACAAAGTTATGATCAAATTACCAAAGGCTGGCAAAATACGATCCTGTGTCGAATCTGCGATCGCAAATATGTTGCATTTTTTACTCTATGATCGCAGATCTGTCGGATTGGGCCAGTGTTCCAATTTTGGGCACCTATTTCGTGATGCATTCTGCGGCCACACATTCTTGTTTTGGCGGTCCATTCTGCGATCGCAGACCCGATTTCGGAGGCTTATTTTTTCTATTTTTATAATCCGACCCCTTTTTAATATAATCTTTGGGGCTTCATTTGGGGTCATTTTATACTGATTTTAGAGCATATAGAGAAAGAAAGAGAGAGAGAAGGAGCCTAGCTTCATAATCACCCATCTCTTGCTCAAGTCTTCAAGAATCAAAGAACCCAATCACATGTTCTTTATCTAATAGGTAAGGTTCTATACATTAGACTTTAATTTCGAGTTTGGGGCATAAGATGGGATATTGAGGTATGATTTTTGGGTGTAATAGCATTATGTATACATGCATGTACAAATTAGATTTATGGGAAGATTGTTGAACATAAATAAGTAAAGATTGGGTTGGGGAAATGAAGGAAACCTTGTAAAAGAGATTTGAAATGATGCTCAACTAGTATTTGATAAAATGCTCAAATGAGCTGAAACCATGAATACCTTCCTAATTTGTGTTCAATTTTGTTATGTCTCAAAGTAGATTGGGATTGCTAGAGTTTCCGGAACGTGGTAGTAACTTAAGGAAAGCTTAAACAAGATATGTATGGCTAAAACCCCCTCTTCTTAGAAATTGAGCTCCCATGGTGTCCATGTAAAATTGTAATTCCGAAATTTGATTGACGTAGTATTTGTTTTTTCAAAAGAGTTGGTGTTACAAGAATATATGTGAAAAGTGTGTCCCAAGATGTTCAATATGCTATTCTTGATAAATTGGTGATATGTGAAGAATGTGAACTATATGCTAAATTGCCTAGATGTCAAGTCAAGTTTAAATTGTGATTATTATGCCAAATCATGTGAATCTCTCTCTATGCTTACAACTTGAATAGCTCTTGTATGTGCCCATTATCTTAAATTGAAAGCTTGGTGTTGGAAGTGAAAGAGATGTGGAATGTGAGTTGTGAAATGTGGCCTAGCTCCAAGTATAATGTGAAAATTGTGGCCCTAAGTGCCTATGAGTTGATACATGTGAAACCAAAGATTGAAGTGAGATGACTAACGGAGAAATGGTAACGTCTCGGGGAGACGGCTTAGCCGATCGGACTGTGATTGGACGCCATGTTATACACACATGGTGGTAATGTATTGATAATTGGAACTGGAAAGTGAGAATGAAATAATGGTAACGTCTCGGGGAGACGGCTTAGCCGATCGGGCCGTGATCGGACTCCGCTCAAGAAAGCGGTGGTATTGTGAATGATGATGCAACAATATGGAATGCCCCAAACTAAAATTATGGAAATTCTGTGAAAGCTATGTGATCTCTTATTTGTATTTGATGATGTGGTGATTGTTTAAAAGCTTTGTTGATCCTTATGATTTCTTTATTCTTGTATAGTTGTTCTTTCTAATGAGATGGTGTTTAGTTATACATATTAGTGCTATTCGATGACACTAACGTCCCTTTTACGGGGGGCGCTATGTCTTTAAATGGATGTAGGTGTTTCTATAGCAGGCAGTGTTGGTCGCAGCTAGTGCCGCATCATCCTTTCAGCTGACTTGGTGAGCCCCACTTCGTTTCGGGGTCCTGTTTCATCTGTTTATCATGTACTTTGTATTTGAGGTATGGCCGGAGCCTTGTTACCGGTATTTCCAAATTACATTATTCTTCAGTTGTGTTTAGAGGCTCCGTAGACAGGTTGTGGGTAGTGTCCGGTATTGGAATTAAAGTAGAAATATTGATGTTTGGCAAAGATATATAAAACTTGTAATATTTTGATAATTATTTTTTAAGCTGCTAATGGAAATGAAATGGGAGTTGTTAATGAAATACTTACTAAGTATGATTAATGGAGTTCACGTCCTATTTATTCATGAATTAGTTTGGGTAGAATGAAACCTAACAGGCTTGCTCAGTCGGGTTTACCCGGTTGACCGCCGGTCGTGCTCCTCAGATTTTGGGGCGTGACAGATCATGCCAAAAGAAAGAAGGGATAGCCTTAACATACCTATTTCTTGAATTATTTGAATGAATCTGCTTCAACGAAATTTACACTTGGATTCCTTGAAATTGGAACGAAACTGTGTTCTGCCTCTAACGTTTTTGAAGTTGCTTCTGTTTCTTGCTTTAGAACTTAAACGTTCTTGGTTGATTTTTGAAATCTCAATTGAAACTTTGGCAAGCATTTGGACGAAAGTGTCTTCTGTTTCACGGTTCTTGGCTTCAAGCCAAAGACTTGAATTGTTGCTCAAGACAGAATGGATAAAGTCTTACAAGTCTTTCTAAGACTTAATCCTTGAGTCATGATTATGGTATTTCATAGGTAGCCGCCTAGAATTATGACTACTTAGTCATTTTCTAGGTTTTGTGGATTCTTTCCACGTTGGGGGGTTATTTTATTAATTTTTTTATCCACTTATTAATTAACTGGGTAATGTCCTGTTACCCGGTAATTAATCATTTACCACAAATTACTTAAAATTCTATTTATTTTTAAAATATTTCATATATACTTTATATATTATACTACCGTGGTATATGGTACCTTGTATGGTACTAGTCCATAAATACTGAGTATTTTAGCTCGGGCCGTATTTTATCCCAAAATACCAAAATACAACGAAATTCATTTTCTTCGACTTGCTTCTCCTCTCACCTTCACGAATTTATTCATCACTTACAATCCTTATAATCTCCAAATAATCTTTTCCTTGGACTGATGTCGATTACCTTACAACAAATTCAATGCAGAATACTACAGGGTGCAACATCGTCCTAACTTATTACTGCGAAGCGTAACATCACCGTAATGTAATACTGCAAGGCATAACGTCATCGTAATATAATACTGCAGGATGTAACACCATCGTAATTTATTACTGCAGAGGGTAACATCATCGTAATATATTACTGCAGAGCATAACATCGTCGTAATATAATACTGTGGGACGTAATATCGACGTAATATTGGGGGGCGTAATACTCGCTCGGTCAAAATTGGCCATCATATCTTTACCCGACAACTCTTTCATCCTTTCCGGGTAAAGAGGGGCAGCTGTTGATACCCAATTTTTTCCTATAATATTTTTCAAATGCATATATACCTTCAAAACTACGCATTAGCATCAATTGATATTTTTCCATAATTTCTACATTTTTAAATTAATTTATCCCAGTATTTTATTTATACAAATAATTACAAATTGCATCACAAAGGACTTTATAACAATTTCACGGTTTCATTATGCTATTTATATTCATATTGAGCTCAAATTATTTCGCAAATAGCCACATCTACATTTTTGGGTTAAAATGCAATAACTTTGCAATTATAGCCCATGCATGCATTATTGCATTATTTTACCAGAAAATAGTTCATTATATTCTTAAAATATTGAGTGATTTCCATGCATGAAAATTAGTTTTTATAATCAGTTAATTATAAAATATATTTTATCAATTATTTGAGTATTTAACAAATAACCCTATTTATTTCAGAGCTATCCATTTTTACGAGCCCAAAACCCCTTTAATATTAACCCAAAAAGCCAGCCCAAACCCCTTAGGCCCAATCTGCCTACCCGACCCAATCCCCTCTTCAATCGTGGCCGTTGATCTTTTAGATCAACGGTCCACGTTCACCCTTACCTTAATTAACCCCTAACCTACCCCAAACCCTTTTCATTCTCTCAAAACCTGCCGTCATCGTCTCCCCTCATCTCTCAACTCTCTCTTAACCTAACCCTAACCCTAGTCGCCGTCACCGACGTAAACCTCCCTCCTATGGTGCTTCTATGTCTTCTCCGACCACCCCTAGCCTCCTATACTCCATGGCTCTTCGACTTCATGAGTCCTTGAGAAGATCTCAAGGACTCCAACTGGTTCTGGTTTGAAACTTTGTGTACCGATCTGTCTCAGGCCATTTTTTAATTCTTAAGTAAAGATCTCTCCTTGTTTTATTACGATCTATGGGTTCTTGACCTATTTTCTTCACCTCTGCTATTTCTCTGAAAACCCTAGTTCGATAGTGTCGATTCTTCTTAGATCTTTATAGATATGAGGTGATTCGAATGTTATTAAGTGTTTTCCTTCAAAAATTCTCTTATTTTAATTGATTATTTCGATTTTTAATCACTCTTTCTAAACTAGGGTTCATCTCAAACTTTTCTTCAACGATTTTTCTAAGTTCTCAGTGTTTAGTTAATTGTTTCTTCAGCATCTTAACTGATTTTCACATCAATGTTCAAACCCTAGTTGATTCATTGCGATATACTGGTTTCTTCGATTTTGTTTCGATACTCTGTTATTTCTGTGATACCGGTCGTATTAGTTTACTCCGTTTTTGGGCTTAAATATTTTCCTTGTTAAAATCCAGTTTTTCTTTGGGATTTTGCCCTAATTAATCTCTATTTATGGTTCGAACCTGTTTTTCTTGCTGAATTTTGTATTTCTGTGAAGCTTTACTTATTTTCTGTTTATGGAATCTGAGTAATTCTTTCCCAAAAATCGGTATTCTTTTGAAGGTTTTACTGATTATTTCCTATCATTTTGCGCTGTTAAAATCTGTGTGCACAGACCTTATTTGTTTCCTTATTTGTGACTTTAATTGATCACACTTGCCTTAATAAGTTATCCGTATGGTTTTGGGATTCTTACTGATTCCCTATTTAGTATGATTTGGACTCCTTACCCTAATTAACCCCCTTTGCTGTGACCGTTAAGTGATTACCCCTAATTAAGGGGTCTATTCCGGACTCCCTTACATGAATTGATTCTGTGATGATTTGATTGCCCCCTAATTGACTAACTTCTGATTCTCTTTACCTTATTTGCTCTACTCCCTAAGTGTTATATATACACTCTTGTTCTACCTCTCAAGAACGCGGACAGTAGTTCAAAAATACACAAACACACTCAAACTTTCTCTCATCTCTCTTTCTGCTACTTGTGCTCATTGCTCGTCTAGCTGGCTGAAAGCTAAGGCTAGACTGTGGAACTCTACCTGCTTTACTTTCTAGACTTTGCTTCCTTAACTGATATGTTCTTCTTTCAATATCATTCTAAAATTCAAGTCTATGTGCTTCATAGTTCTTAAATCCATGCCTATTTCCGCACTAGTTTAACTGATTATGTACTTAGTTATTCTTCCTGTTTACTGCTTTGATCAGTATGCTTAAGTTGTACCCCCACTTATTCAGTGTTTTAGTCAGCATGTCTAGGTTTTAATCTTCTTGTTTCCTATTTTAGCCAGCATGTTTACTTGAGCTCTTGTCTGTTTCCTTCAACTAGCATGCTCATTTTAAGTAGTTCAGGCTCCTAATTTATCTGATTAACCAAAATTTGTATGACTAATTCCGTGTGGTAGACCCTTGTCTTCAGTATGGATATTCCTGCATTTTGTCTCTATGCTCTAATGTCTATTATCACTTTAGCTTTACGTATAATTTCCTTGTTAATACTCTGAATCAACAGTTTGTATTCTAATGCTATGAATTTGGTCACTGGTTGTCAATCAATCCCTGCTTGTTCTGTGTACTTGTTGATCAATATGCTTCCTCTCTTATCCATGTTCATGTGTTTCTGATTTAAGCTCCCTATGTTCCCAACCCCCTGATCCCTGTTTGTAAACTTGTTTGTCTTCACTTAGAATTAAGTAATAAATGGCTTTGAATCTGGGCACTTAAAGTTTTTGTGATTGTGTGGTTGTTTGTTGAATCTTTGTTCTTCTTAGAATTGCTTCCAAAATTGTTTTCACTCTCAACATTTTTTTCTTAAAACTGTTTCCATTCCTGAAATACCTTTTGACTCCTAAAATTTTTACCTCTATACTATTTTTACTAAGTTCTTCTAACTATGTCAAGCACTCTCACTTTTACTCTTAGATTATTTAAGTTCTGCCCCCCCAGTGTGTGTACTGCCTAGGAATCCATGAGATTCCTCCGAACTCTGGCACACTGGGGCTGGCCCTTCCACACTGCACATAACTACTTCTCTATTTATAAGGATCTTGGTGTGAGCATTGCCCGGGGTCCTTGAGGCCCTTGGGAACTTTGACGCACCAGGATACCTCATTGGATACTGTGGACTATGACATCTTGGACTGTTTTGAAGGCCTGGTATTTCCAGGTTCACTTTGGGCCTATCTTAGGCTCCCTATAGCACAACTTATATTTATTATATAAATTATTTATTTATGGTCTGTAATGATAATCTTTGTAAACAGATATTGGGGAAATTAGTAAAATGGAGGGATTCTTATATGATTTTTGTGGGGAAGCCGGGTAGAAATTATGCCTTTAGGTCTATATTATGTTTACTTGCATTAGAAATCATGCTTTAGGTTTATACTATGTTTACCTGCATTAGAAATCATGCTTTAGGTTTATACTACGTTTACCTGCATTAGAAACCATGCTTTTAGGATCACTTGGCATACCAGACAACATGTTATAGGCACACTACCTCATTTGTTACGAAATTCTATTTCTGCATAATCATGATCATCTAGAAATCCTATTATTAAGTTACTGCTATAATTCCGCCTAATAAATACGTCCATTCTTTTTGTGCATTAGAGATCCTGCCTTAAGACTCTATTTGTATTCGCTTTAAACCATGTTTACATCGCCTAAATCAATAACTATCTTGTCTATAAAAATGTTTTAAAACAATCCCAACACTTAGATGTCATAGAGATAAGTGTGTATAACCAGTTCTGTAATGTAATATTCAGTACCTAGACCAGCATGCCTATAGGACGTAATAAACTCGAATTATTTTAAACTGATTCCCAGAATTATGATTGCATTTAGACAACATGTTTATAGGGTATTACAGATCCACGCCTAGGCAAGCCTATAGGTAATCAAGGTCTAATAAAAACTGTGAAACTATGCTTTACTTATTTGTGACTGCCCAGATTTAACAGGTTCTAAAATCAGTAGGCAAACTGATTAGGTCTCTATCGTTTCGCCTTAACACAATGCCGCATATTCTCTGCTTGTCATGCTCACCTAGATATCTTGTTCTAGGACCTTTCTGAAATATCTGAAATCTGCTGTTTGAGATGTGCTAATTGTCTGTTTATTTGTAGAGGTAAACATGAACCCCCTTAATTGTTTCTTACTTGACAGTCCTGTTTGTTCTTTGTTGTCGCTTAGATTTTCCCTTTTAAACACCTTAGGAGAGTCTAGAACTGCCTAAAATTAGAGGTCCTAAACACCTCCGGAACCACAAGGAACGGACGGGTAATGCACGCATAGAGTTCGTCTAATTAAAACTGCTTATATAACCGCTAAGGGGAGGGTAATTGGGTAGTAAAAGGATATGATGACCTGTGCGCTAATACCACGTGTAGCCCATCTTGTTGAGGAAGGATTATTGGGTTTTGTACAGATATGATCCTATAGGCTAACAAACCTAGGACTTCCCTCATCTTATTTACATATGTGTGCTTAGACTGCTTATTTATTAAATTTCCTTTATTTTATATGTGTGCTTAGACTGCTTATCTGTTAAATGACTAATTCACAAAATGAGTTTGGCCGGGACCACCATTTTGGACCTCGAGGGGTGCCTAACACTTTCCCCTCAAGGTAATTTCAAGCCATTACCCAATCTCTGGTAACACAAACCGGTTTTATGAGTTACTTGCAATAGGTGCCCTAACGCACCTTAAATCTGTTAGGTGGCGACTCTTCAACTTCTATACCCCTTTCCCAAAAGGAAACGAGTTGTGCCAAATGAATGTCGAAACCCTGACTTCCGCTGCAAAGATGGAAAAAAGGGGGCGCGACACTTATGAGGTTGGTACTCTTCTAACTGGGTTTCTCATAGAGCCGTTATATAATATGGTTGTCATACTATCTCTCTTGTACCTCTGATATTAAGGGTGATCCTGCAATGTTCTCAGTCGTGATTTCTATAATTTTCTAGGTCCAATAATCAAACTCCTGATTTACTTGGTTGATGTAACTCTTTAGTTTCCTCTTCCTTCTGATCAGCCTTTATGTAGGCTTAAGCCATCTTCCGGTCTGCGGCCCATGGTATTAGTTATTACTTAGCCTTTCATGGATGCTATGGAATACCCGTGACACCATCATCTAACAAGTTAATCCTTTGTTTCTGATCTGGGCTCAATTCTTTTCTTTTCTTTTCACTTATACCGGAGTCTTCTAGGTTGTATGATTGTCAACATATATGCTACATAGATAATACTCCAAAATCTTAAGTGCGTTCATAACTTAACTAATTTTGGATCATTGTTCGAATAATTCCTTTCATTTCTTCTCAGCTTTATTTAAACATAGGCTATTACTTTTCCTAGTCTTTCGGCCCCCTTGTAGCGTGCATACTTAGCTTTCTTAGTTCCCACAGATGATGGAATTTCCGTGCAACTCACATGATCTTGAATCCTACTTTCTTATAGAGTGCATACAATGTTGTAGTGAGACTGTGGTTACAAGACCATTTCCTCTTTAGGTCACTATGCTTAGGTTGAAGCCTTCTTCCTTATTTCTTTGCTAGTCTTTTATTGTAGTACTTAGTGAGGACCCTCTAATTCTTGCAAGGCTGCGAGCTTATTACATCATTTACCCGGCGGAATTTTTGATGTTCTTTCTTAATTGTCATTATTTTTACTTACTTACCTTCATGCCCTTTTGCTCGTAGGGTAGCTTCTAAGATGATATTTTGATTGTCTTCCTTGTGGCACTCTCTTTTATCTCCATAACACTCATACGGTACCTTTAGTTACCCCAACTCCTATCTTAATATTTCTCAAGGTTACGATGTCATATCGGCGAGACTGAATTCCCATGTGGAGATTTACTATGTTTATCTTGCATGATCTATTGATTTGTCTGTATACCCTTGTTTAGCCGTAACTAGGCTTTTCCTGAATCAGTTGCTAACTACTCGTTGGTCCATTCTCATATCAATATTCTGCGTAATCTTTCTTAGGTTATTTCCTTTATCTTAACTTACCTCTCGCACTGGCCCCTTATTTATCAATAACATCCCGAGCAGGAACCCTTACTTCCTCTCCTTGACGTGGCGTTTGCATAATGTTCTGGAATCATAGCATATCAGTAGGATTTGGATAAGTGCAATCTCATCCCTTTTCTCATTTTTTTATCGCATTCTTCCTTCACCATTCCAAAATTACTAAAACCACGTAATTATGACTTAATGCCACATCATTCAATATTCCCCCTTTAGGGGAGTACTAAGATTTAGCGCTACGATGATCTATCTATAGATGTTTTACCTCTTCATCTTTGGCGTCTTCTCACATCATCGATGACCCGTCAAGGCTTCCAGTGCCTATCTTTGTAGTACTCATATCTAGCTGTACTATTCTAGAGTGCACCATCTGGGTGTCTCACAAGGAGATCTATTAGCACATTTGCAATATCCTTTGGAAATGTCAACTAATGCAAATAATCCATCATCATTTTGGGTTACTCTAACTCTAGTCGGGTCTTGATACCCGTCCTTCTCTTAAACCGTATATGTTAGCTCCCATAGGGTATAACTAAGATCGATGTGGCCAATTGTACATACCTCTGTTACTGTTGAAGGTAACTCAAAATGCTTATATCTCTCTTCCTGAATTGTAGATAATGTTCATCTTTACTAACTGGGTACCTTGTACCCTTCTTCACCTTGCTTCTTTTACTTGTTGAAACTTGTACCTTCTGATTCTCTCATTGCTTTTCACCATATGGGTGGATAAATATTCATGCCTTAGGGCTCCTCAACAAGAAGCTTACATGTCTTAGTACACACATGATCTGTTGAAGACCTTACATTTACTCATTATAAGCATCATGCAGAATCAAGTTCCTCTGACTCAACTCTTCCATAACTACTTGCAATCCCTTACCAACCGTCTTTCTAAATGTGGGCATTGTTGTATTATGAATAAGATAGGGTTTAGGGAATTGAGTTATTATAACTAAGCTCTACTACACGATCTAGAGTGAGAAGAAAGAGTGACATTCCTAAATGCCCTATAGCCTCCTGCTTATAGGTGTGGCGCATAACACACCCATAAACAAGACTCTACTAGACACGTCTTGTAGACTCCCTAGGACAGAACTGCTCTGATACCACTTTTGTCACGACCCAAATCGATGGGTTGCGACGGGCACCCGGTACCTTACTCAACCGAGTACCAACATATCGTATCTTTCATATCATTCTATCATAGGTAAATGAACCGGAGTAAAGCATGAGGGAATACAAACTTATACATATGAAGTACGGGCCTATAAGGCAGGCATGATTCTTTATACTAGAAACATAGGCCGACAAGGCCATACAAGTATCCGTATACATGACATCTGTCAAAACGCCTCTAAGAGTACATACTTATCATAAAGGTCAGGATAGGGCCCCGCCATACCAAACAATATGCGTCTAAATCATACTAACCAAACAAGCAACTCCAGAGCTAATGGAGCGCACCAACATCTTCCGCTGAGCTGATAGCCTACTTGGAGGACTCTCGACCTGTCTATCAGGACCTGTGGGCATGAAACACAGCGTCCCCAGGCAGAAGGGATGTCAGTACGAATAATGTACCGAGTATGTAAGGCACATAAATAAGTACATAAAAGACATGGAAGAAATATATAGTAAGTGACTCAACCTGTAAGTCTGGATAACTCTGTAAATCATGATATACTTATAGTGCCATGCATATACGTATGAATGTTGTGTCGTGCATAGGTACATGTGTTCATAACATCATCAAACCTCTGAGGGCATCCCATCATATCATCTCGGCCACTGTGGGCAAAATCATCAATGTATACCAGCTGATCAGGTGGTGGTGTGTATATAATGACATAACCTTTCCCATATCCCACATATATATATATATATATATATATATAACGCCATCTGGTCATGGATCAATGTGCATGTATAAATGCATGAAATATATGAAATACGTTAATAACATCTCTTGGTATGTCATAAGATCATTATGCCTCTAATTAACATCATGAAATAAACTTTATCAATTTACGTATTTTCTGAGACCCATGAATAGACGATAGAATAATAAGACATATGGGGAATCAAGAACATAGGCATCTCTAGTATTTCTATGAATAGAGTCATTTATGGAAGTTGTGCATTTGCTCGTTTCGTTCGTATTGTATAGATCATGCCAAAAAGAAAGAAGGGATAGCCTTAACATACCTGTATGATCTCTTCCTTATTACTCAACCAAGCTCAACACAACTTCTTGCATCTACAACAAGTGAAATAATATTGCCGTTAACATATAATGTCGTACCATCGTATTTGGCTAGCATGACTTAAGGAAAATCGGGCAGAAACTCCCCTATTTTTAATACATCCCAAAGAGCACTAAGGGTCATCAACAACCCAACAACAACAACTATAACCATCACCAGCAACAACAACAATATAATCCAATATGAGTTTCTCCGATTATCTTAACAATCATATTGAGCGGCAAGCTCGTTTCGTTTACTCATAACAAGATATAAATTGAATCCAACTCTTATTCCATAAATTAGTTTATAACCTTCATAGCATCATACTTATATGTACCATATTATTTCTAGTTTAAAACCTCCAAAAAATGCCTTCCAAAACAGCCCCATATGTCTAGCACCTTAATTTTTATCGTCAATCACTTGTTTTTCATCTTTTCTTCTTCAATAAACTTAATTAACACCTAGGGAAGCTTAACAACAGCAGTCAAAATATTATCAAATTATTTCTCACAATTTTCAGCCACCACAAATCATATTTTTAACCACAAAACAGTCCAACCAAAAAGACATCCGTATCCCATGTTCCTTCAAGTGCACCTTATGGTTTTTCACTCAAACAACACAACCAACACAAGATTAACCTTAGGAACAATCAAGAAGATGTTATAAATACCTTGGACAACAGCTACAACTCAAAACCCCATCTCAACTTAGCTCACAATAGCCCTCAATCACACCACAACATCATAGAAGTATTCTCTTGTAGTTTTTAACACCTTTGATAAGGATTTGTGTTGATTTCTCTTGAGTTTAGTTCTTGGAACCTTGGAAAAGTTCTTGGAGGATTTGAGAGTGTTTTGCAGTAATTGATCTCTGGATATTAACGAAATATAATGGATAAAGACAACTTATAAGCCCACCGCCTCAATTCTCCAAGCAGGTGGTTAAGCTGCATGCTTGGCAGCTTGAGCAGTGCCACTTCGGACACTTTTATCTCTCTACTACGATATTGTATTGACAAACAGTTTGCAGCGTTGGAAACTAGAAACATAGGGATTTAATTACATATAATGATCTCCATGTAACTCTCAATATATTGGGAGAAAACTGTGTCGCAACTTGGCCTATAAACCTGCCAGTTTCTCCGAAGTGCGGCAACGTGACTTGGGGACCCTAGTTTAAAAATCCATATTTCTCTACCCCGATGTCGTATGAATAAATGGTTTGGGCTGTTGGAAACTTACACTCATTAAATAATGATTAACAAGTCTCATATTCATTATACGTCACCTTAGGACGCACAGGGTGTAACACCAAACTTGTCGACTTTCGACAAAACTTATCATCTTCAATTCATTTAGCTTCTAAGCCTTCCAACCATCTTGGTACCTGTTATTCATGATCTTAAATATTATTAACTTCCACGGTAACATGATTAACTTACTTTATAAATTTTTTTCAGAGATGATTTCATTTCTGATCTTACATCAATTGACTTACGACGTACTCTTAAGTGTGTAATAACAGGTTCCTTTCGGTACATACAATCTCGGCACATTCAGCATAGCGTTCCTTTGCTCGAATTTCTTGGGAGTGTTCAAGATGAGCTGTTCTTTTCTTGGGGCCTTAGGAACATAGAGAATCGCGTTCTTAGCAGGTGCTGCCCAGTATTTGTTTCTACAACTTGAGGAACCGGAGTGATTTTCTTCTCAATTTTGGCTTGTTTCACCACTGCTTTGGGCCTTGCCTCTGAATCGGCAATGGCAATGATGGATTTCAATGCCGGATTAAATCCCTTTTTTTCACAAATCATTCCAATGACCGGCCCATTGTTGTGAGTCGGTAATGGATAGTTGGTCACATTAGGTACTTCCTCGTCCCTCAACACAACTCTTTTTTGTTCTATCAAGCTTTCAACCGCCCTTTTGCGGGTCCAACAGTCCTCCGTATCATGACCCTCTAATCCCGAATGGCAAGCACACCTAGTAATTCCTGGTATGATGGGGATTCAGGATTTTGCCGATTGGGGGTACAGGTTGCAACAGACCCAGTTGGATTAACTTTTGGAGCAAGTTGGAGTAAGATTCACCAATAGGGGTGAAATTGTTTCTCCTGGGAGGCTCACGAGGGCGTGGATTGTGTTGATGTGTGTTTTGTGGCGGACGCGGGTTATGCGGAGCTTGGAAAGGATGGTTTTTTTGGGAAGTGGAGCTCGGGCTTGATTGTAATGCTGTTGTGGCCGTGCATAAGGTTAGGTGTTCATCACCGCATAGTGAGGCGGTGCCACGGCATAGGCTGCATCTTGGTGTGGATAGTAGTGTTGTGGGGTTCTTGGCGGCATGTAAGAGTGATCAAATGATCGGTGGGGCCCTCTTGAACCCGAAGCCATCATGGCTGCTTCCTCCCTCTTTTTACAATTGGCCAAACCCCCTGAGCCATTCTGGATGGCATGGGAGGTGGCTTTCAAAGTAGCTTGACTTAATATCCGCCCAATTTCAGATTGTTCTCTACCATTTCCCCGATTTTGATTGCCTCCGCAAACGGTTTTCCCATTGCGGACACCATATTCTGAAAATAATCAGCCTCTTGGGCGTGCAAGAAGACTGTAATTATTTCGGTCTCATCCATGGGTGGCTTTACTCCGGCGGTCTGCTCGCGCCATTTAATAGCATACTTGCGGAAGCTTTCCGCAATTTTCTTCTTCAAGTTAGATAGGGAGTTTCTGTCTGGAGCTATGTCAATGTTGTACTGAAATTGTCTGACAAAATCTCGTGCTAAATCATCCCGTATGTGCCAGTGGGAGATTTCCTGATCCATACACCATTCCGAAGCGATTCTTGTCAGGCTTTCTACGAAATAGGCCATCAGCAACTCTTCTTTCCCACCAGCCCTTCAGAGATTACAGTATCTTTTTAGGCGAGCAATTAGGTCTCCGTGCCCATCATATTTCACTAACTTTTGCATCTTAAAACCGGAAGGTAGATGAACATCTGGGAACATGCACAAGTCTGAATAAGAAACACTTTTTTGGCCACTCGGGCCTTGCATGTTTTTTAAGCTTCGTTCCAAGCCTCTCACTTTTCGAGTCATTTCTTCCTGCTCGGGGTTTCTTACTGCCCTTTCTTGTTCGATTAGGGACTCATATTGTGGTTGTTGAGCGTATGAGTCTGGAGTAACATGAGTTATGTCTGGCTGGAATTGCGAGCCCTAGAAGATGAATGTTGAAGGCTCAAAACATAGCCTGGGAACGGTTGGCTATGCCACGGTGAAGACCGGTGGTGCGGTGAACAACGTTGAAGGTACCCCTGAAAATGGTGCCTAGGGGCGGTCTCAGAAGACATACCGGTAAAGTTGGCTGACATAGTAGGGTACCCAAACGGGACAAATGGGTTGGTCATGGGGATGTGGATGTTTGTGGTTCCACCCGTCTTGGGGATCAGCTCAGGAAATCCAAGGATTGTATTTGGTGGTTCTCTACCATTGGACCAGGTGTCACACCTCCTTTTTTACACACCACCCCGAAGGATAGTATATAAGGGAGTTTTTCCACTTTAAGTGACATTATTCGAAATGAAATTATTTATTCATTTTTTGTTCAGAGTCGCCGCTTGGGATAGGTTTGTTTCTGGTGTCCCAAGTCACCGGTTTATTTTAAATCCCAAATCGAGGAAGATTTCGACATTCCTTTTGAAGTTTGCGAACCAGAAATTCTGAATAAGGAATTCTGTTAGCCCGAGGGAAGGTGTTAGGCACCCCCGGATTCCGTGGTTCTAGCATTCAAAGCATTTTTTAAAGTGACTGTGCACACCACCATTCTGACAGTCCAAATCGCATAATAAGAAGAGATCAAGGATCTTATTTCGAGTTCACCCATTTTTAAAAGAAAACTACACAACCTTAAACTTTCGGAGAAAAACAGGTGCATGCATTACAATCCAAACACATGAACCTTCAAATTTAATCTTTAAAATCAAGTTTAACTCATAATCTCTCAAGTTCTACTCATGATCTTACTTCATAATATAACAAGAAATGACAAATACTTATCCTCAACAGATTCAAATGTGGGCCTGAATGAACCCAAGGTACTAAAAGCCTAACAGAAAAAAAAACTTAGAATCATCTTCAACTATACATTACAAATAAATTTCGAACCAAATTGAAAGAAGCAACTCATGTGAAGAAGATCATGGTTAAACAGTAGAGGAACAGCTTTAAATCTCAAAACAACTCAAGTCTAGACTTCAAAGAGGCGACATTAAATACCTCTAATACGACATTTCATGAATCAGATATGCTGACAAATACATGCTAACACAACATTCTCAACAAACCTAGTGTTGGAATTAATGCCTGCTGATTTGGCCTATAAATGACCAAATCCACAAGCAGAAATCAACAATCACAACTAAAAAAAAACTTTCAACAAACCTCAAATAAGCATAAACTTGAACATAACCACTGATTTTGCATGAACAGACCTCATTTAAAGCCTAATGGAGCTAATTATAAACCATACTTCAACACATGATGCTGATGAATACTATAGCAGTGAACCCAGGACATCAGATCTTTATCAAGGAACAAAAAGTCATTCAAAACATGCGGAAATCAGGGAGATAAACTGAAAGTCCCACATATGAATTTCATATCATTTCTACTATTAGCTACAAACCATTCATTTAAAATTAACTTAGACAAAAGGTCACAGTAAACTAAGAAAACAAAGCGGAAAACAAAAAAAAATAGAATAATTCTCATGTTTCAACTCTTCCAATCAATTCATTCTTCAAGTTCCTACTTCACAGTCAGTAGGGTTACATAGTTGTGTACCTGGAAAGCAAAGTAAAGGAAAGGGAGAGAATCAGCAGAGCAGAACAGTATCAGCAGGTTCAGCAGTAGAAATCAACACCAAAGCGAACAGAAAAACAACTCCAAAACCCCGGATGGTGGACAACAGTTCAATATCTCAGATTCAGGACAAACAAACAACCTAGCAGACCTCTAAACCAAACTTTGATAACCAAGTTTAAGCCATTTTTCGCTCAGATGAATCAAAATAGTTTAAGAAGTTGAAAAAAAGAATCAGAAATACTGAAAATTTAATGCAACAGTAGCCCTTTCTTTAATTCTCAGCCGCTCTTCTTTTTGTGGATTTTTTAACTCTCTAAAATCTGCCTCTACAGAATGGAAAATGAGCTTATAT